>NW_023304159.1:0-13015 GCF_011077185.1 Oxyura jamaicensis | reverse complement strand
TCGGATGGAGCCAGGCGGCCCCCCAGGTGCCTTGGGGTTGGGGGGGGGTGGGGGGGGGGGGGGGGGGGGCAGGCAGCACACAACCCGGGGAAGGATCCGTCCCCTGGTGGGGGGAGTAAAGGGGGTGCTGCCCGCTTCAAATCCCCGCCCGGCGCCGCTCCCCCGTTGCCTGGGGTGGATTTTGGGGTGAGGGGGTGCCTTGGCTGGGGGGTGGGTGCTGGCGCCCCATCCTCACGCCGTGCCCCCCCCCCCCCCCCCCCCCCCCCCCCATCTCTCCCGCAGCATTTCTACCAGAACAGGGCCCAGCCTCCCGCCAGCGCGTCCCGCGTGCAGAGCAACACGACGGCCCGGCCCGGCCCGCCCGCCCATGTCTATCCAGCCGCTTCCCAGGTGATGATGATCCCCTCCCAGATATCCTACACGCCTTCCCAAGGAGCCTACTACATCCCCGGACAGGTGAGGGCCGTGCCCGCGGGGCTCTGCGGGATGGGGTTCAGGGTGGGGGGGGGTGCGGGGATGTTGCCCCGGCTTTGTCCCGGGGGGCGGAGGGGGGTCCCGGGGCTCTCCAAGCTCCCGCTGACCCTGCTGGGGTGCCCCCACCTCTGCATGGAGGCTGCGGGTGGTGCTGCCCCCCCCCCAACCCCTTTGGGGTGCGGTGGGCAGCCCCCCGGCGGGCGGTTTGGGGGCTTGGGGGTACGCCTGCGTCCTGCGGGGATGTGAGCGGCCTGTTGTTGTTCTCCCCCGTGGCAGGGTCGCTCCACGTACGTCGTCCCGACCCAGCAGTACCCGGTGCAGCCCGGCGCCCCTAGTTTTTACCCTGGAGCCAGCCCCACGGAATTTGGGACTTACGGTACGGACCTGGGGGGGGGGGGGTTGCTCTGCTCAGCGCTGCTGTTCCGTCCGTAGCACCCTGCCCCTTCTGCTCCCCCTGACCCTCGGTTCCCCGCAGCCCCCCCGGTTTCGTGGGCTGAGCGCAGCCCCCTCTGTCCCCCCCGGGCTCGGCGAGGTGTCCTTTATGATTATTAACAACTTACGAACCCTTTCGGGGTGCAGGGGGCGTTCTGCATCTCCCGGCACGGCACCAAAGGCCGTGCCTTGTGTCCCACCCATCCATCAGCCTGCCCCCGTTCCCAAATCGGGGTCGATTAATGTTTAACCGCCCTGGCGGAGCGACAGGCCAGACTTTATCCCCTGCCCCCCCCCCCCCCGGCTCCCCGGGAAGGCAGCGAGCAGTTGTTCGGAGCTCGCCTCCTCCCCGTTTCGCTCCCCCCTCCCCGGGCCAGCTGCAGCCCCCCGGGGGGCTGGGGGGGGGCCGTGGGGCCGGGGTCTGGGCAGCGGCTGCTCCGTGCCTGCCCCCTCCCGGAGCTGGGGAGTGGTGGTGGAGGCAGCCCCCCCCTTCTCCCCCCCCCCCCGCTCGCATGTGGCCACCCGGGCTGTGACTATATTTAGGCTTGGTCCGTCCCGGGAGGCCCGGCACACACAGAAATGTGAGCCGAGGCCTCCGGCCCGGCCCCGGCACGGCAGCAAAGCGAACCGGGGCGGAGATGGGTTTCTCCTGAGCCAGGTACGTGCCCGTCCTGCCTCCCCCGGGACCCCCCAGCCCCTCGGAGGGAGGAGGTGGCCCCGGGCAGCGCTCAGGCCGGCGGCTGGCTGCACCTTTGTGCTCGGAGCTGGGGCATCCCGCGGGAGCCCTGGGCGGTTTTGTTCCCCCCGCCTGCGGCTTTGGGGTCCCCTCCTTCCCATGGTTTTGGGGCTCGAGGCCTTTTTGGTGCCCCTGCTCCCCCAGCCTAGCCCCGGCGTCCTCCCCACGGCCCCGTCGCTTCCCACCACGTGCTGCCTCCTGCCCTGTCCCTCCTGCTCCCCCCGGGCAGCTGGGCTGGCCCCACAGCCCTGCTGGCCATAGGAGGGGTGCCCAGCACGGGGCCGGGACATCTCTGAGCGAGCTTCAGGCTCGGCACAGCCGTGAAAGTGCTGGAGCTGGGAGGAGGCCAGGGCCCAGCTGCCCCTGTCCCTCCTCGCGCCGGCGTCCCCGTCGCGGTCGCTCCCTGCCCGGCCCACGCCAGCCCTCCCGTGCTCTCGGGGGGATGCTCGCGGATCCTTTGGGACGGGAGCAGCGGCTTCTGGGGGCCGTGCCGGGCCCGGAGCGGGACCCAGCGCTGCCTCCAGCCCCCTGGCATCGCTCCGTGCTCCCTGGGGTCCCAGCGGGGCGCCCGAGCCCCCCCGGGGCCGGGGTGTGAATGAATGGAGGGTGCGGACGGAGCCGCCCTGGGGCTGCTGCTGCTGGCCCGGGGGAGATAAGGCAGCGGCAGGAAGGCAGCCGCCCGCCGAGCCGCGGCTCCCGTGCCCGGCCATGGCTCGGCGTCCCGGAGGGGCCGGCGGCGTCCCGGGGCCGGTGGGCACGGCGAGCGCCCTTGGGGCGCGGGCTGGGCGTGGGGGCGGCGCGGGGACGCCGTGCCTCACTCTGCCTCACGGGGAAGGAATTCGGGCGGGCCTGTCGGGCGGGTTGGGGTGAAGCCGAAGCCGGCCCGGATGCTACCGGGGTTCGCTGGAGGGAGGCGTGGGTTGCCCCGGCTCTCGGCAGCCCCCCTCGTGTTTTGGGGAGCGGGCTCGGTGGGCGCGGGCTCTGACGCTGTCTCCTCTCCGCCAGCGGGGGCTTACTACCCGGCCCAGGGCGTGCAGCAGTTCCCGGCGGGGGTCCCCACCGCCCAGGTCATCGTGAGCCAGCAGCCGCCGATCCCCCCAAAACGAGAGCGCAAGACGGTAAGGAGCTGGCCGCGGGGAGGGGACGGGGACGGTGCCAGCCCCCGTCCCGGTGCCAGCCCCCGTCCCGGAGCCCGCGGTGCCGTGCGGGAGGAGCGCGGGGCCGCGTCCCCGGGCCGGGGGGCTCGGCGGGTGCCGGTGACCTTGGCCGTCCCGGCGGGCGGCGTTGTGCTGAGTCACGGCTCCCGGGGGGGGCGGGGGTGCCGCGGCTGCCAACTGCTGTCTGCTCCCGGAGATGCCGGCGCTCGGAGGCCTCGCGCGGGGCCTATTTATAGCGGGGAGACGAGCGGCCGCACGCCCGGCCCCGCGGTGCCGGCTGGGGGTGCAGGGGGTGCTGCCGGGCCGGGGGTTTCCCCGGGAGGTGCTGATGGAGGGGTGTCGGAGCCCCCTGGGCTGCGCTCCTGCTGGGTGTGTTTGGGGATGGGGAGAAGGAGAGCCTTGGGGCTCCTCTGAGCCCTGAAATGGGGTCCTGGATCCACGCGTTGTGCCTGCTCGCCCCGCGGCAGGACGCACCGTGGTGCTGCTGCGCCTGTAGCAAGTGTGGGGCCGGCAAAGCTGTGGCTCTGTGGGGTGCCCACAGCACGGGGGGTCCTCCGGGCCCTGGATATAAAGCTCAGACCAGTGCCTGTGACACCCCAAAACAGCTGGGAGCATCCCACTGGCTCTGACTGCCTGGCACGGTGTCTTCCGAGGCTCTCCCTGCCCTGCGCTGTCCCTTCCTGCTGGGCATCGGGGCAGGCACCCCTCTGCAGGGAGGGGAGGTGGCACCCGCTGGTCCCCCAGCCGTGTGTTGTCAGGGCAGGCGTGGTGCTGAATGAGCCTCCTGCCTCTCCGCTCGGAGAAGGGGCTCTCCTGGGGGCGTTATGCCCAGGAAAAAGGGGGAGGGGGCGCAGGGTGCCGTGCCCCCCCCCCCCGGGCCTGCCGGGGGGGGCTTTGCCCAAGAAAAAGGGGGGGGGGGGGGGGGGGGGCGGGCCCCCCCCCCCCCCCCCGCTGACACTTCCCCCCTCTCTGCTCTGACCCCTGGGCAGATCCGGATACGAGACCCCAACCAAGGCGGCAAAGACATCACTGAAGAAATCATGTCCGGAGCGAGGACCTCATCTACCCCCACCCCTCCCCAGGTCAGCGGGCCCCCGTTTCCCAGCTGGGGTGTCGGGAGGTGCACGGGGCCCCGCTTAACGACTCCCTGTTTGCGCCCCTAGGCTGGAAGCGGTTTGGAGCCCCAGGCCAACGGAGAAACCCCTCATGTAGCAGTTATTGTCCGGCCAGGTACGTGCGTGCGCTCGGGGGTGGCTGTGCGGGGCGTGCAGCCAGTTCACCTGGGGCTTGTGAGGTCAGACCTGGGGACCAGCGACCCCACTGCTGGGCCCAGGAGAGTTTATGGGGCTGGGGGCTGCCTTTGCTCGCCCTGGCTGTTCTCTGGGCATCGAAGGACCCGCGTTGTCCCTGGGCCGTGCTTATCAGCTCGATGTGGGTTGGCACATCCGTCCCTTCCCTTCCTGCTGGGATCTAGAGGGGATCAGGGCGCAGCGGGGACCAGAGCCCCCCCGTTAACGCTGCTCCTTTTGCAGATGACCGCCCGAAGCCCGCGCTGGTGGTGAGCAAGCCCGTCTCCCTGGAGCCCAGCAAGTCGGCGTCCCCGTCGCCTCCCCCTCCCCTCATCCCCGAGGCGGAGCCCGTGGTGCTCTCGGACGTGACGCTGGTGCCAATGGAGCCCCCCGGGGATGCGGACACTAAAGTGGAGCAGGGCGAGGCGCCGCCCGACCCGCACCAGACGTTTAGTAGCGCCATCACTACAGTGCCAGGGGCCGTGGAGCTGCCCCTCGTGCCCCAGCCTGACATGGACACGGCGGCCGCGGCGGAGGAGGAAGGGGTGGTGGTGGTGGAGGAGGAGGAGGAGGAGGAAGAGGTCACCGTTCCCCTCCCGGAGCCCGCCCCACAGGCGCCTGTGCCACCCGAGGAGCCGCCGGCGCCCGTCACCCCCCCGCTGCCAGCCGTGCCCCCGGTGCCGGCCGCGCCGTCGCCGCCGCTCGTCGTCCCGCAGGCCCCCGAAGCGCCCGCCAAACCCGCCGCCCCCACCCCCCCGCCGCCCCGGGAAGAGCCCTGCCCTGAGCCCGCCGCCCCGGAGCCCTCCGCCGAGGCCAACGGGGTCTTAGAGGAGTTGCCCGAACCCCTCCCCGAGGCTCCCGCATGCCAGCCGGTGCCCGTGCCCGTACCCGTGCCGGAGCCCGTCCCGGTGCCCGCCCCGGCGTCCCCCATCGCCCAGCCCGAGGAGCTGCCCCTGCCCAACGGGGTGGAGGGCGCCAGCAAAGCGGAGCCGGGCGAGGAGCAGCCCGAGTCGGACGTCAGCCCCATCTCGGAGCCCGAGGAGCCGGCCCAGCCCGGCACCCCCACCTCCCCCCCGGCGGAGGAGGAGGAGGAGGAGAGCGAAGGCCCCGCCGAGGCCCAGGAGCGGAGCTCGAGCCCGGCCCCTGCCCCTTCGCAGAGCTTGGAGGCGACTGTGCAAGGTTCGGGATGCTGGCTTGGGGTCGGGGGGTGCCCCGCAGCGGGTGGGGGGTGATGGGGGTGGCCTCAGTGGGGTGCCAGGCACAGGGGGAGGGCGCGGGTGGGGGGTGTCTGGGTGTCAGGTGTCCAGGGAGCACATCCAGATGGGGTGCAGGAGTCTGGGCTGCGTATTTATGGGTGTCCTGGCTCATGAGGGTATGGGGCACGGTGGGGGTGCCTTACGTGGGGGTGCGGGGGGTATCGGGGTGCTGTTTGAGGCCGTCCCGAGCCATCTGGGGGCGTGGGGAGGAAGCGGGATGCGTGCTGTGCTCGGGGGGACCGCGAGGTTATGGGGCGTTGGTTCTGCGTGGGCACGCGGGAAGTACACGGGGACCCTGGCGGAAAACGGGGAGCCGTGGGCTTGTGGTGCGGGGGGAAAGATGTTCCCTGGTGGTTTTTTATTATTTTTTTGAAGCGCTCAGCACAGGTGTGTGACTGTTCACAGCGTGCCCTGGGGCTGGGCGGGGGCGATGGTTTATGGGGTGTACCCGTACAGAGCACCCTGCAGGGTGCCAGGAGGGGATCGGGCCTCGTGGGCGCACTGTGCCTGGAGAGAGAGGTGTATAGGGGGTGTCACCGTAAGGGCCACCCTGCACGGGGACAGAGGTGCCACGAGGAGCCTGGGGGCTAGGGGAGGGTGTGGGTGTGGTGACGCAGCGAGGAGGGGGCAGCGGGGGGGGGGGGGTCCCCGTACAGCGGGGTGGGAGGGGTGTGTAGGGGCAGCAGGGCTGCGGCTGGGCACGCAGCGTGTCTGGGGACGGGCCGTGCCGGGGAGCGGTGGGACCGTGTCCCTGTGAGCCCGTCGGTGTTACTGGGGCCTCGCTGGTGACCCTGGGGTGTCCGGGGGGGGGGGACTACATCAGTGCCCGGCCCTCACGTCCCTGCCTCCCCGCCAGTCGCCGTGTCGGTGCCAAAGAAGAAGCGAAGGATGAAGGAGCTGAACAAGAAGGAGGCCGTAGGCGACCTGCTGGATGCCTTTAAGGAGGTGAGTGTCCCGAGGCACCCGGGGGTCGCCCAACGTCCCTCTTGTGATGAACTCTGCTTTGTGCCATCGTGTCTGGGCCACTGATGCTCCGTGATGGTGTTGAGAATCTGACGGGGACGGGACGCCCGGTGTGGGGCGGAGGGGATGGGACTGACCTCGCAGCGTGACCGCTGTCCCTTCCCGTGCAGTCTCAGATCAGTGACAGTGCCTCAGAGGCAGAGAACAAGCCTCCCCCGTCCGCCCCTGCCCGCGAAACAGAGGACACGGCCCCCGCCCGGCCCCAGGAGGAGTCGGAGGAGACGTGGGAAGAGAAGGAGGACAAGCTGGCCCCGGAGAAGGGCAAGGCAGGGGACCAGAAGTACCGCTACAAGGAAGGTGAGCTGCGCCTCGGCCCGAGAGGCCTCTGCTGGGAGCCAGCACCTCGGGGTGCAGCGGTGGGGAGGGTGGCGGGTGGCAGGGTCCGGCTGCCCTCAACCTCACACGTTCCTCTTGTCTTGTCCCCAGACCTGGCACGGGGTAGGGGGCGGAGGGTCCTGTGCAGGGGCAGGGAGCTGGTGCCATCAGGCTTTCTAAGGGCACCATCAGGCTTTCTATCTAAGCAAGCAGAGTCGTGCTCACAATTTGCTGGCCCGTGGCAGCTCTGTGGCTGGCTAGGTCCCACCTCACTGGTCCCCAAGGAAGGTAGGGGGCCGCAGCACGATCTCCCTTTTTCTGGCTGCCGCAGAGCAATGGAAGCCGCTGAACCCCGAGGAGAAGAAACGATACGACCGGGAGTTCCTGCTGGGCTTCCAGTTCATCTTTGCCAGCATGCAGAAACCCGAGGGGCTGCCCCAGATCACGGATGTGGTGCTGGACAAGGTTGGTGCGGTCCTGGGAAGAGGGGTAAGGGGGGGCCGGGCAGCTCTGCTCCACGCTGTGGCAAGGCTGGGCTGGGCAAGGACCCGCACCCGCAGCGAGCCTCGTGCGTGAGCAGAGCCTGGGGGGGGGCGTGGGGAGCACTGCTGGGGGCTATTTTTCCAGTTCCTTGTCCCGGCGCTGAGGCTGGGGGATGGATCCATCCCGCTCCTCTGCCCCCGGGCATCCTCAGCCCTGTGTACCTTCGCAGGCCAACAAGACCCCGTTGCGGGCGCTCGACCCCATCCGCCTGAGCGGCATGAACTGCAGCCCCGACTTCACCCCCTCCTTTGCCAACCTTGGCCGGCCCGTCATGGGCAACCGGGGCCTGGTGAGTGTCTGCCCTGCTCCTCCTTTCCCCCCCCTCTGCCTCTCGGTGATGATCAAGCCTTCGAGCTGCTGTGTCTGGGCCACTGATGTCCGTGATGGAGCTGAGGATCTGAGCAGGCGCATGGTGGCCGATCCTGTCCCCCGCCAAGGGGCTGGAGCAGAGAGCTGAGGTTTTTTTTCTCCCCGTGTCAGCCCTCAGGCTTGGGTCCCCGCCGCTCCCAGCAGAGCCAGAGGAAGGAACCTCGTAAAATCATTGCCACCGTGTCCCTCAACGAGGACGTCAAGCTGAACAAGGCCGAGAAGGCCTGGAAACCCAGCAGCAAGCGTGCCTCCGAGGAGGAGGATCCCGAGAACATCAAGACACAGGTGGGAGCCGGGGCGGGAAGGCAGTGAGCCTGGTGCCCTCAGGGGATGGCATCCCCTCTTGCTGACCCCGCTGTCCTTGCAGGAACTGCTCCGCCGTGTCCGCAGCATCCTCAACAAGCTGACGCCCCAGATGTTCCAGCAGCTGATGAAGCAGGTGATGGAGCTGTCCATCGACACGGAGGAGCGGCTCAAGGGCGTCATCGACCTCGTCTTCGAGAAGGCCATCTCGGAGCCAAACTTCTCTGTTGCCTATGCTAACATGTGCCGTTGCCTTATGGGGGTGAGCGGGGGCCGGGGGGCTGGCAGGGGTTTGTGGAGGGGCTCTGGGTGAGGATAGGGTGTTACTGCCTCTGTGTGATGGGGAGCTCACTGTTAAGGTGAGGAAAACGGGGTGTGCGGCTGGAGGGCTGAGCCCGGAGTCGCAGCACGGCGGCATGGAGGTGTAGGATGGCTTTGAGCAGGCCTCGGCCTGCTGGCTTCTGGGGGAAAACACGACTCACGCTCCCTGCCTGGGCTCTGCCTCCTCCTGCAGCTCAAAGTGCCCACGACAGACAAGCCCACGGTGACTGTGAACTTCCGCAAGCTGCTGCTCAACCGCTGCCAGAAGGAGTTCGAGAAGGACAAGGACGACGACGAGATCTTTGAGAAGCGGCAGAAGGAGATGGACGACGCCAGCGCTGTGAGTCGGGGCCGGGGGGCTGCGGCTGGGGGCTGCCACAGCGTGCCTGGGGGCTGGGGGCTCTGACCTGCCCCCCCCTGTGCCCCCCGCAGCCCGAGGAGAAGGCCCGCATGAAGGACGAGCTGGAGGAGGCGCGGGACAAAGCCCGCCGGCGGTCCCTGGGCAACATCAAGTTCATCGGAGAGCTCTTCAAGCTGAAGATGCTGACGGAGGCCATCATGCACGACTGCGTGGTGAAGCTGCTCAAAAACCACGACGAGGAGTCTCTCGAGTGCCTTTGCCGCCTGCTGACGACGATTGGCAAGGACTTGGACTTTGAGAAGGCCAAGGTACTCCCTGCCCTGCCCTGCCTTGTCCTGCCCTGCCTCTAGGAGGGATGTGACCGTGACTCTGTCCCCCTACAGCCCAGGATGGACCAGTACTTCAACCAGATGGAGAAGATCATCAAAGAGAAGAAGACATCATCCCGAATCCGTTTTATGCTACAGGATGTAATTGACCTCAGGCAGGTAAGGCACGTGGAGAGCTGTCCCCAGTGCTGTCCCATGGAGCTGCTGGCTCGTGTCCTCTGAGCGCCAGCAACCCGTGTGTCCTGGGGACACAGAAGTGGGTACATGAGCTGTGGCCAGCCCTGGAGACACCGTGCTAGACCCCGGCCTTTGGTTAGCGTGGCAGCGGTAGCGGGCACACAGTAACTGGCAGCTGTTCAGTGTAGAGGAGCTCCTCAAACCAAGCCCTTGAGCGCCAAAAGCTGCCACAGTGTGTGGGGAGCTGTGGCGGCTGAGGTGGGCTTCGGGGGCTGGACGGATAGGCAGGGGGAACGTCTGTGCCTCCATCCTTCAGCCGTCTGAGTGCCCCCTTCCCTCTTCCCCTGCCCTCTGCAGCACAGCTGGGTGCCTCGGCGAGGAGACCAGGGCCCCAAAACCATCGACCAGATCCACAAGGAGGCGGAGATGGAGGAACATCGGGAACACATCAAAGTGCAGCAGCTCATGTCAAAAGACAAGAGGAGAGGACCGCCCGGGCCGTCCTCCAGCAGTGAGTGCTTGAGCTCCGGGTGCGGGTTGCTCCTTCCGGGCACGAATCGAAGCCGGGCTGTGCCTTAACTTCTGCGCCCTTTGTGCCCAGGTGGACGCAGCAGCCTGGTCGCGGATGACGGCTGGAACACGGTGCCCATCAGCAAGGGCAACCGGCCCATCGACACCAGCCGGCTAACGAAGATCACCAAGGTGAGAGCCTGGGGGAGAGCCCGGCACAGTGAGGGCGGCTGATCCTGGCCGGATCCTGCCCCCCCAGCTGTGGTGCTGGGCTCGCAGCTGACCTTCTTTGACCCTCTTTCTGCCCGCAGCCTGGATCGATCGACTCCAACAACCAGCTCTTTGCGCCGGGCGGGAGGCTGAGCTGGGGCAAAGGCAGCAGCGGGGGGTCAGGCGCGAAGCCGGCGGACTCAGGTAGGCGGCGTGGGGCTGGGACCCTTCCCCTGGCAGTTCCTGCGTCCGGGGACGTGCCGAACTCTGAGACTCCCCTCTTTTCACGCCCAGCATCTGATTCAGGGCGACCGGCCACGAGCACCTTGAACCGCTTCTCAGCGCTCCAGCAGTCCACCCCTGCCGAGAGCCTGGAGTCCCGTCGCGTGGTGCAGAGGTGAGCGTGCTGCCCGCGTCCCGGCACTGCCCTGCTGCGCTGGGGTGTGTGCAGGACGGGGAGAAACCCCCCCAGATCGGGCAGTGGATGTGCAGACGGCAGGATGGGGCCCGGGGGGAGCTCGGTGGAGTCAGCGGGTCCTCGCAGCCAAGGCTGACCCCATCTGGTGCCCCCAGAAGTGCAAGAGCAGGGCTTCCTCCCTCTGCTTTGGCACGTGGAAGGCCACATTTGGGGGCTGTGTACAGTTTGGGGGCCCTGGGGGCAGGCATCCGTTGATAAAGTGGGGGGAGTCCTGTGGGGCTGCTGAGGTGGTCAGAGCTGGAGCACGAGGTCCCTGGCCCAGCTGGGTCTGTTCGGCTGGGAGGAGAGAGGGGCGAGGTGGGGATCTGGCTGCAGTCAGCAGCAGGGAAGGTGTGGGGAGGTTGGAGCCAGGTAAAACGGGGATTTTCGTACTGTGAGGGTGCTCAGGTCCTAGAGGAGGCACTGGAGAAGGCTGGGGATTGGAGTGAGACAGCCTGGCCTCGTGTAGCTCTGCAGTCTGGGGTCAGGGCATGTGGCGGTGCCCTTACTCACCTTGTCTCCTTCCTTCTCCCACCCAGGAGCAGCTCCAGCCGCGACAGGTCAGAAAAGGCCGGGGACAGAGGGGACCGGGAGTCGCGTTCGGAGAAGGGCAGCGACCGCCTGGAGCGTCCTGACCGGGGGGAGCGGGGCGAGAGGAACAGGTCCGCCCTCACCAAGAGGAGCTTCAGCAAGGAGACCGAGGACAGGAGCAGGGAACGGGAGAAGCAGGGCGGCCCCGAGGCCGTGCGCAAGGCTGCTAGCATGACGGAGGAACGGGACCGGAGCCGAGAGCCCAGTGAGTTGGGGAGGAGAAGGGGTCCTCGGGGTCTGGCTGCGGGCTGAGCGCCGGGCGGTGCCTCATCCTCGTGCTCTCCTCAGTTAAACAAGAGCCAGCACCTCCCGCAGCATCGCCGAAGCCCACGCTGTCAGAAGAGGAGCTGGAGAAGAAATCCAAGGCGATCATAGAGGAATATCTGCACATCAACGACATGAAGGTGAGAGGACGGGGAGGCCAAGCACAGCACCCTATGGCCCCCATAGGATGCCGTCCGCTCCGCCGGGCAGCGGTGCTGGCGGTGCCGGGGTGACGAGGGGGAGCCGGGGCCATCCCGAGGGACGGCGCTGAGCCTGCTGTTCCCGCAGGAGGCCCTGCAGTGCGTGCAGGAGCTGGGCAGCCCCTCCTTGCTCTACGTGTTTGTGCGGAACGGCATCGAGTCCACCCTGGAGAGGAGCACGATCTCCCGCGAGCACATGGGGGTCCTGCTGTGCCACCTGGTGAAGGCGGGCACGCTCTCCAAGGAGCAGTACTACAAAGGGTGAGGGACCGAGGCAAGCCCGTCCCCCGGGCGCTTTTTGCCTGGCTTTAAATCTGTCCCAGAGACCTCGCGAGGCTCCTCCCGGCCGGAGCCTGCTGGATCCCAACTGGATCCCGACGTCCCACCTTTGCCCTGCAGGCTGCGGGAGATCCTGGAGATCGCGGAAGACATGGAGATCGACATCCCGCACATCTGGCTGTACCTGGCCGAGCTCATCACGCCCATCCTGCAGGAGGAAGGCATCCCCATGGAGGAGCTGTTCAGGTGAGGGCTGCGGGGCTTCTTCTGGGGTCCCGGAGCGGGTCCCGGGGGCACGTCTAACAGCCCTGCCGCTTGCGCCCCGCAGGGAGATAACGAAACCCCTGGTGCCCATCGGGAAGGCCACCACGCTGCTGGTCGAGGTGCTGGGCTTGTTGTGCAAGGGCATGGTAAGTGCGGGGCGCTCACGGAGCTGCCAGCTTATAAGGCAGCCTTCCTGGGGGGGTTAGCAGGGGGTGGGGGTCAAAGCCCTCTGCGCTGGGGGCATGGCAGTGCCCCTTGGTGCGTCGGGGAGCCGGGGGCAGCGGGTTGTGGGACGGGGAGCAGCAGCACCCGGGGCTGACTCAGGGTTTTCTCGCAGAGCCAGAAGACCGCAGGCAAGCTGTGGCGGGATGGGGGCCTGAGCTGGAAGGAATTCCTGCCCGAGGACCAGGATGTCAACAAATTTGTCACAGAGCAGGTGAGGGGCTGTGCGGGACCCCCGGCCCTGCTGCCGGCAGCGTGGCGTTCCCCCTGTGCTGCCCGTAACGGCTTCTCTCTCCCCCTGCTCCCCCAGAAATTGGAGTACACGATGGGGGATAGCTCGGACACGCCGAGCTGCAAGGAGCTGACCTCGGAGGAGCTGTGCAAGCAAATGGACAAACTGCTGAAGGAGAACCCGAACAACCAAAGAATATACGACTGGATCGAGGTCAGGGTGCGGGCAGGACGCCCGGGGGCACCCTGGTGGCTCAGGCCCTGGTCTTACAGCCCCCTTCTCGTCCCTCCCGCAGGCCAACCTGAGCGAGGAGCAGGTCTCATCCAACATGTTTATCAGGGCCCTGATGACGTCCGTGTGCCATTCAGCCATCGTCTGTGAGTGGGGCTCGCGGCGGGATGAGGCGGGGGCTGCGGGGGGGGGGTCTCGCAGCCCCTCTCTCACACCTCCTGTCCCGCAGTTGAGAACCCGTACCGCGTTGACGCCCTGGTCATCCGCAACCGGGCCAAGCTGCTGCAGAAGTACATGCGGGACGAGCAGAAGGAGCTCCAGGCCCTCTACGCCCTGCAGGCCTTGGTGGTGAAGCTGGAGCAGCCTCCGAGTGAGTGCCAGGGGACAGCAGGCCCGGGGATGGGGGTGGCAGGCACGTCCCGCCCCCCCCCCTCACGGGGTGGATGGATGGATGGTGGCTGGGGAACGGC
>NC_048901.1:25830483-25914550 GCF_011077185.1 Oxyura jamaicensis | reverse complement strand
CGACGCTCCTCTATACCATACGCGTACAAGTTGTCTTTTTTTTTTTTTTCCCAACCCTTTAATTTCTCCTCTCTTTATGTTTTGAGAACTTGTATTCTACGGCTCCCACGCTGCTCACCCTGTTCTTCCTCAAGCTTCTGCCTTATTTTGGAGCAGCGAGGCCGTCCACTGACCACTTACCTACATAGTCTCTCCTTATTGCGACTACACCGCCACCTTAGAATACAGAATATTAGTTCTCTACTGCAAAAACACAACTTAGCTTCTCACAACCCTCCCCCCCGCCCCCCCCCCCCCTTCCTTTCTTACTCCTACTCTTGTTTTTGCACCGCTTCACGTACCGCACTCTGGAGTTTTTCCAACACGAAGGCGCGATATTCTTCCTTGGATGTCACGGGGGATGACAGGCACGCAATGAATGACACTGTTATTATCACAATACCAACAAACAGTTGTTGGAGCCAATTCCATTCAGGTAATCGCTAAATTAGTTTCTCCCAAATGTTTCTAAATCCCCAGGAAGTGACATCTTCAGCTACTCTATGTAGGATCTTGTTGTGTTTTTTGTTTGTTTGTTTGTGTTGTTTTTTATTATTTTTTTATTATTTTTTTCCCAAACCATTTTTGAAATCTGTCAAATTTGTCCCCTTTGATCTACATATACGCAGCAACTAGCATTAATTACAGTGCACGCTCCTCCTTATGAGGTTAATCGATCTAATACTATTTGATTCTAGAGTGCTATTTTTGCAAACTTAAACATATTTTCTCATTCTTCAGTTACAGCAGAGACATCTACCATAGTGTTTTCTAATTCACTCGCCCCTAGCCAAAGTAAAAACCACCTTGCAAAACCGAAACGCTTGAGAATTTTGCTGGAGGGTTATCCCAAGTCCGCTTAATTCTACGTGTGGTCTCAAGGGGGCTTTAGCTTTGTGGGTCTTCAATAATAGTTACATTTGGAATGATTGCCTCCAGGCTGCAAGCTCCCTTCCATCCTAGGGGCAACACCTTCCTGGCTGGCTTTATTGCCACATGGCCAGTACCACCACCCCCTTGCCGCTTGGGACGGGCCATCCGGCTACAGGATTCTCACCTTGTTATCTGGTGTGCGTGATGTATATTAGCGTTCCCGGGGCTACCGTATTCAGTGCATGTACTGGGTCTGGCTGGGATGTTAACTTTCCCCGCAGCAGCCCATACAGTGCTGCGCTCTGCACTTGTAGCTAGAACAGCAGTGGTATATCACACCAGTGTTGTGTCTGCTGCTGAGAAGTGCTGGCACAGCATCAGGACTCTCTCTGACCCTCCTAGGGGGTGGGCAAAAAAGTGAGAAAGAAACATCAGCAGGGCAGCTGACCTAAACCAACCAGAGGGATATTCCATACCATATGATGTCACACTCAGCAATAAAAGGTGGAAAAAGGAAGAAGAGGGGAGGGGTGGGCTCTTGTTGCGAAAACGTCTGTCCTCCTCCCGAACACCGGCTACGTCCGTTGAGGCCCTGCTTCAAGGACGTGGTCAAGCATCGCTCATTCGTGGGAAGTAATTTCTTTCCTCTGCACTTCCACATAGCCTTTACTTGTTTTGTTTAGTTATTCCCTTTCCCCCTTCCTCTTCCCCTTTTCCCTTTTTCCCTTTAGTCGAATTGTTTAATTAATAATAATATTTCCTTAATAATATATATATATATATATTTTCTCTTTAATTAAATCATCCTTATCTCAGCCTGTGAGTTGTTCTTTCCTTTACTTCTTCCCCTCCTCATCTGAGGAGGGGGAGTGAGAGAGCCGTTGTGGTGTTCAACTGCCTAGCACGGTAAAACCACCACAGTGCAGTACGGATTATTCCCTATTTCATGGATATTTCCACGCCCAGGGTCAGTAATATTGCCCCCTGAGTTTCCTCTCAGTGTTGTTTAAGAGGCACCTTTGATACCACACAGCATGTTGTAGCCAGGATTATGTGTAGGGAACTCGACTTCAACATTTATTCCTTCCCGGGACTGCCTACGATCCGTCATTTTTACAAGTGTAGAGAATCCAGGCGCTGTTGCTGCTGGAAATAGCCATCAGGGTCGAGGCCTCTTCAGTCTTCCTAGGCATCTGGGTGCAAATCCAACAATTATTTTGAGATAGATCTCAAGAAATGTTCTGGATTCAGTGGAAACGCTGATTTTTCCCCCTACCCTACCAGGATAGGTATTACCAAGATAAACCTAAAATACGTCATTTCTCTCTCTCTCTATACGCACACCCTTGTAATAATTAATGTTATCCCTTTATCCCATATCTAGGTATTAAGTGTTCTAACAACATTTTTACCACCGTTCCGGAGAACGAGCAACCCAAAACAGCAAGGCATCTGAATCACCCCTCTCTGTTCCCTCCTCCAAACTCTTGACGTTCCTGATGTTATCACCAGCCATGGGGCTTGTCGACCCCCATGGCCACACTCCCACATCTCCCCCTTCTTTAACATAAAAAAGCATGATTAACACAAATTAAGAAAGCACGATTAACACAAACTAAAACACAGAGAAAAACTACCAGGCATACTAATTCTATCTTTAAGAAACTTTGTAACCCCATCCCTGGGAGAGGCAGGTACCGAGTGCTGCCCAGACAGGGGGGGGCTCTGGCTGCCCCTCCAGCTCCTGGAGTCCTTGTTTGTAGGTCCTGCATACGCCAGCCGGACACTCCCAGACGTTGTTTTTTGTTTGAGCTGGAGTCCAAACTGCAGAGGAGGGTGCTGTGATCATGTTAAGGCAGATGATGAAACGGCCAGACAGACTCATGGTGCTGACATCCATCTAGGACCGGCTTCTGTTAAAACACAAGGACAACCTCGGCCCCCAAGTTGTTAGAGTGTAGGGCCCTTCCCAGTAATTGGTGCTGAAATTATTTATTTATTTATTTATTTATTTCCATGACTTGTGCTCTTTCTTTAACTGAGTTTCTTCCAGATCTGTCTCCTAGATCTGTCTGTCGCTTTTTCTCCTGCACGGACAGATGCAAGGACCTTCCGTCCATCGATTTCAAAAATGTAAGAACATAGCATCCTTTATCTATCTTTTCCTAGGGTTCACACCCCTTCTCTCCCTTCTTTGTTTTAGAAGCTGTCCTGGTTTAGTTAGGATAGAATTAATTTTCCTCCCAGTAGCTGGTAGAGTGCTATGTTTTGGATTTAGAATGAGACTAATGTCGATAACACCCTGATGTTTTAATTGCTGCAGAGCAGTGCTTATACTAAGCCAAGGACTTTTCAGCTCCTCACTCTGTCCTGCCAGCGGGCAGGCTGGGGGTGCAGCAGGAGCTGGGTGCAGCAAGAGCTGGGAGGGGACAGACCCAGGACAGCAGACCCAAACTGGCCAGAGGGGTATTCCATCCCATCTGATGTCATGCTAAACAATGCATAGGGGCGGCTAGCCGGGCTGGGGGGGGCGGCTGCCTGGGGACAGGCTGGGCATCGGTCAGCGGGTAGCAAGCACTGCACCGTGCATCACCCGCTCCGTACACATCATTATTATTATTTTCTGTCCCAATAAACTGTCTCAATCTCAACCCACAGGCTTCAGTTTTTCTCGTTTCTCTCCCCTATCTCACGGAGGGGGGGAGGATGAGCAAATGGCTGTGTGGTGTTTAGCTGCCGGCCAGGTTGAACCACAACAGAAGCATACATAAATTGATACAAAGGAACACTTAAATAATACAACTGGACACAAAAAATATACATTTTTAGAGAAATTCACATCAGTAATTGTATCAAGCTTTCTTCTGTACTACGGGGTCCTGAAAATTTAGGACTAAAACATCAGCTTTGTAATGTAATGTAAAAGGGTTATCATGACAGTCCTCAAAGGCCACTCTATAGCACACTGACATATTCAAGGCTATCAGCTTATATTTCAGTCTGTGTATTCAAGTTTTGAGGTCCTTCTGTGATTATGCAAACATCAGAAATATAGTGGTATAATAAATGGCACTTATGAAAGCCGAGTTTTAGAGCCAATATTAAATTTTGCAGGCTCAAAACACCAACTTCATATGTAAACAAGTATTTGATACTTCTGTTTGTTCAAAAATAGAGTAAATGCACTTACATAAGAATAACTTTCACTTTTCAACAAGCGTGCTCGTGATTTTTATATTAGTACAAACTTAAAAACAAACAAATAAACAAACAAACAAAACCACCATATGACTTTTTTAAACCAATGATACCAATTCACCTTTCCCCTACTTGAGTACATTTACATTAAGGCTTTGAATCATCTGACCCACGATTTTACAACATTCAAATGAATGGGTCCACAAGGATGCTGGTATGTCTCACTGAGACTTAGCATGAATAGAATTAAAGCACACCACCTTCAGGAAACAGAAAATCACACGCTTATGCCATAACTATATTCCTTTTTGTCTCCAAACCAGAACATCAATTTTAATAGTAACAGTATTTCATGGCAGAAGATGAGTACTTTTTAATCAATTCTATTTTATTAATTAATATTATTAATTTAATGGCAACATCTTTGGAGAAACTTCCAGTTTCTGTTGTACAACACTGCTTTCTGGTGGTGATTCAGGCATGGGGAGTTCATTCAGTTCAACGCGCTGTCAATATAGCCCCACTTTTCCCCTTTAATAGCTCCAGGGCCCGACATAAAGCATACAGCTCCCAAGCCTGAGCCGACCGTGATGGACTCAAAGGTCCTGACTCCACAGGTTCTAGGTCCTTATTAATTATTGGATATCCTGATTTGACCGTTTTATCACATAGTACTGAACCATTTTCAATTTGCTCCCTTTTCTCTGGTCCCGGGACTTCCATTTTGTCTGACCCATCTAGGAATTTTACTGTGGCAATACCTACAGCCCTTGGTTACCCAGTAAGAGTGTCTTGCAGGGGGACCTATCACCCACCCACGAATCCTATAGGAATCGCTTCGGTCCTTCACCGGCCAAGTCCCTCGCGGGAGATTGGAACCGCGGTTAGAAGACCTCCACACTCGCTTCGGAACTAGGTTCCGTCTCAGTCACACTCTTACACACACAGGCAACCGAATCCCACCCAACCGAACGGTACACACTTCAAATACTCACGACTCCGTCGTCTTCGTTCGGATCTTCGCACGCAGAATTACGGGCAAAATCCAATGCTGCAGCCGGCAAGGGAGCTCATAAACAAAATCAATTTCTTTGCTTGCCTTTATTCAGGTTCAGGATGGTGTTAGTCCCGACCTGACTCGAACAGGAGCCACCAAATGGTGGGGCGCCCCTCCTAGATCCAGTCAGAATTCAGGAACCAAGACCATCCCGGACGAGCCCCCAATTGTGATAAGTGATTGAGTCCCAAATAGGATTTTTTGTGATTTACTAAGCGAATAGAGGCAAGCAAACAGCGCCGGGTGCACTGGGAGTCTCTGCTCTACCAGGACGCACACCTGTTACAGCAGGCGGTTGATTTTTATGCTCCTAGACTAATACATATTCATCACTATTCCTAGAAAAGACAGGGTTATTATAATTAGTTCCCAGAATCCAAACCCTCTCTGGACGCATGCGTATCAGTCTCTGGTGGTCTTTCTGGGGGTCTCTTGTGCTGAAGGCTCCTAGTCTTCCTCCCAGGCTTTGTCCTTCGGTCGTCCTTCAACTCCCCCTTTCTCCTTATTTGGTGGATCTCTTTGCTGGTTATCAGAGGCTTGAGCAGCGTCCCATGCAAAAGTCTGCAGTTTCCTAAAAAAAAACTCCTTGGTCCTTTTATCTCCCAGACTAGAGTCTCAATGTTCGCCCTTCAAACCCTCTATGTACACAAATTGCTGGATCGTTCCTTTGCACGATACAAGAACTATGGACACGAATCACTCTGTTTTTCTTAAATAGGAGCTCATCATGTGGCCCTAGTATTGTTCCATACTGACACGAATCAAGTCAACACATTTCACAATTAAGAAATAATAATTAAGCAAAACAATACAAATCACAGGCTAATAAGGATTCTTCTGGTGGGGATTAAAGATTCCTAAACACCCCCCCCCCCCTTCTCCCACTTCCACGGGGTGTTCCCTGGAAACACTCCAATTCCAGGTAATCCAATCCCTTTTGCTCATTAACGCATTAAGAATTCTTCTAAGGAGAAGAACGGTGAAGGTTTACAATGGATAGTTTTAACAGTTTTACCCTGAAAAGTCTCTGTTAATGCAGTCTCCCCGGTATCAGGGCTAACTGATGCTTTTACCCGGGTACGAGTCCACCCTTTCTCAGCCCTTCTTCCTGCCGTCTCAGTAACCGGGAGCACTCGGAACAGTCCTTCCCACGCAGGCTGCAGCTTCGATTCTCTCCACGTTCACAATCTCCCGCTCGGAAGGGATGGATCAGGACTTCCAAGGCCTCCAACTTTACATGCTGTCGCACTAGGGGAACTCGGTGCGAGGACTCTAAGGAACGGGACGGAGCGTAGAGCGAAGTGAGAACGCCACGGGTAGGCTCAGTGACGAGACGGGGACCCGATGCTCTCGTGCGCACCGAGACTGACAAGCTGCACGTTTGCTACCCTGAGCCAACGACCTGTCACGTTTCTAACAAAACGTTGCACTCTAGGGAACTTCTGTTCCTTACAGCATCACTGTCATACCGACACACACCTCCGTACCAAAAGCTCCATGCCTCCGAGGTGCAACCACCCCTCAGTGAGCACGCGCTCTGAATTTCTCAGACCCCTATCTATACCTTTAAAGGAAAGCAAGAAAACGTTTTGCCAATCATAACCAAGATATGCCCGACTAGAGTCACTCGGGCTCCTCCCAGAAGGGACGGACAACCGTCACAGAATCATAGAGTATCCCGAGCTGGAAGGGACACACAAGGACCGTGGAGTCCAACTCCCGGCACCACACAGGTCAACCCCAGAATTCAGACCAGGTGACTAAGTGCCCAGCCCAAACGCTTCTTCAACTCTGACAGGCTCGGTGCAGTGACCACTGCCCTGGGGAGACCGTTCCAGTGCGCGACAACCCTCTTGGTGAAGAACCTCTTCCTGATGTCTAGCCTGAACCTCTCCTGCCGCAGCTTGACACCATTCCTGGTGGGTCCTATCACTAGTCACTAAAGAGAACAGATCAGCGGGTAATGTAGATTGGCTTAAGTGAAAGGGGATCTTAGGGAAGATACCATCATGAAGGATACCTTTCTGACTTCTGGGATC
The DNA here is from genome assembly GCF_011077185.1 of Oxyura jamaicensis. Taxonomy (NCBI): domain Eukaryota; kingdom Metazoa; phylum Chordata; class Aves; order Anseriformes; family Anatidae; genus Oxyura; species Oxyura jamaicensis. The sequence continues at coordinate 25,907,344 of NC_048901.1, read as the reverse complement.
AGTCGACAGGCTGAGCCTCTCTTCCCCCCACACTGGGATGTCGTGGGGTAAGATTTGAACACTTGGTTGTACCAGGTGTCTCTGTGGAAACTTAGAAATCTCTAGAGCCTTTGTGTCTTTTAACGCGCTAACAGACGGGATGAGTATACCTGTGTATTTCATGCATGCTTGGTTGCTTTTGTGGACAGTGAATTTATCACCGTCAATCCAAAGAACCTGTGTCCCTGTTGCTGTAATAAATTGCCCTTCATTGCATTGTTCCTAGCCATGACAGTTCTCACTGAACGCAACTAAAGCGAGGGTGTGCTACGTGATTGGTGAATCTGTGACCGTGGTAGTTCAGTACCCTGAATCCGACTAGACCCATAACAGTTAGTCAGCTACGCCCCTTAATACAACAGCATTTCATAGGGAAAAACATAAAGCCTAAGGTTTCTCATCCCTAAGGCCTTGGGGGGCAGGCAGAGAAGGAACCCTAGACTCTTAAGTATGTCTCCTGAGAATCGCAGCTTACAGTTAGTCCATGTCTTGTGGTCTCACAGGATGAGGCAGAAGTATAATTAATTCCTTCTCCATCTCTCTGGAAAGAGCTTTTCTCCTATCTGTGACAAAGAAGAAAAATGTTATGATCGTGGGAGTCATTATACAAAGCCACACTCAGTGAATTCACTATTACAGGTAAGATCGTTCTTAATCAAAAACACCTCGGCAGCAATGTTACCACTGCAAACATAGCGCTGCACAAAAATTCAACTCAAGATAAAGGTAAGGGCAAGCTAAAAGGACTACTGAAAGGAAAAACAAAACAAAAAAACTAAAAACAGAAAGTGGCTGGTACGTCAGTTTTGTTAGCAGAGTAACCCTAACATACTAGAAACTTCAACGTTCTACGTAGCCCCAAGGTGGTGCTGGGTACATCCACTGATATTAATGGGGTGGCACAATGTAAGAGATAGTTAATAGACAAGGTACACCTGACATTCACAGACTGCACATTCTAGGTGATAAAAAAGGCACAGCTTGGCACCTAATTTGGATCAGCTTGCATATGAGTCTGCTGATACGTGAGTATATGCAACAAGCAGAAAAGTCTTTTACTCCACAGACTCAAGTTTCATTTATATATATATACACATATATATATATGAATGAACATTTTAAACTTTATAACCACTTGAGTAATAATCATCAGTTATGCCTATGCTTAAAGCCAGGACTACACTTAAGTGATTAAGTAAACATGGACCCTTACCCGTGGAAAGCTGAAAATGCTCCATAATCACCTTATGCAAAATGTACATAATTTTTGCACAAACGTGCATCTTATTTCACAAAGAGGAGGGTAAGGCAGACAAAGGTTTTAGCGACTCATCAAGATCAGAACAACCACTAGGCAATCGGTAAAATGCGCAAACCTCAGCTAAAAAATGCTTACATATTTTTCGTGTGGTCATCTCCTAAAGATCACCAAGTCTGGGGGAGAACAAATGGTGTAATTGTACACAACTGGACAATGTTCACAATAAGATACACTGTAGTTAAGAAGCCACCTATAACAAAAGTTATTGTTAGAATAAACACTACATGAAGACAGGGATGCAGCAGATACCTTTGAACAGCTTTCACAAGCCCTGGCATTACTTCATGTGTGGGTTTATAGTACTTTTTAGATAACGGATTTTAGCAGAACTCTGGAAGTTTAGCCTTTCTGCTTTGACAGTCACAAGAGTGCCTGCTGTGCTCAGACCCACATGATGTCAACTCAATCTGTCACAATTAACTTGGGATATTCTATGATTCTAAGTATTTTATGCGATAAGACTAATTCTGCCCCTAAGGATCTGACAAGGAAGTGACCTTTCTCCTTCCTAGTTCAAGTGAAATCAGATCATACAGCTGGCTTTACACTGTGTCCTTCGGGGACCTAGGAGCTGGACTTGATGATCCTTGTGGGCTCCTTCCAACTCGGATATTCTATGATTCTATGATACTTGAATTTTGCTGCTTAACCCCTGTGATGCTGCAACCATCACTAAAACACTCTTTGTACTAATCATTAATAGCTCTCAAAGTCATTGAGGTCTTTGAGAGATGTGATGAGAGGTTACAAGACAAGCATTAGACAGCTTTCCCTGTCAGAGTAGTTTAATACAAGCTGCTTTTAAAAAGCTAGATTAAAACTGTTAAAAAAAATGCAATCTGTAGCTTCTGATCCTGTCCATCTCTGTTTATCAGCTTCACAGTTTAATGCCCACATTCCCCAGTATTACTCCACAGTTCATAAGAGTTCTGCTATTGCTTATTTGACATCTCCCAGTCCTTACTTCTCTCTTAGATGCTCCAAATTGCTGCTCTTACTGCCGTCTCACTTCTTTATCTTTTTTCACTTCTTATCTGGACCAATGCACAGCTTTGATCTGTCTTAACTCCCCAAGTTCAGGTAAGAAGCAATACAGAACTGAACAGAAAACAAGTGTATAAATAGTAACCATTTAGAAAACGCAGAGCACTCTCCTCCTTCAATCCTTCAATTCTATTACTCCAGTGAGGAAAAAAAAAAAAAAAAGAAATCCAAACAAACATACAAAAAACTATGTCCTCTCTAATACATGACAAAAGAGTCTCATTAAAGACTGACATATAATATTTGGAGCCTACTAGTGGCTTTAAATGTACCTAAATGCTAGAAGGAAAAAAACACATTCGTTTAAGTGAAGCTATGGACATTAAATGTGCCAGGGCTCTGAAAAGACGACTGGAAATAAAATATTTTCTATTGTATCTTTCCATAATTGTAAATGGCTTCATAAACAGAGCTTTACTCTCTGCTGTACTTTTTCCTAAACGAAACACATTTCCTCAATACCTATTCACATAAGGGATACTGTGCTTTATCCAAATGGCCTTCCTGAAAATAAGCCATATCAAAGTTAAGTGCTTAATACTATAGGCTGTATCTCTTAACTGGACCATTATACCCATTAAACATATAAATAAAATAATGTTCAACCTATGTACAAATGCAGTGGTTTTTTTTTTAGCAAGATCATGGCACAAATCGTTCTGTACTATAGCTTTTGTAAGAGCTATAAAATATACATTTAGACTAAGAAAAAAAATAGGCTATGAATTCCTACCTATGAAATTTTTATGCCTCTTGTAGCAGAGAACACAGCAATAATACCCAGAAACATTGTAGCAGTCATCCCTGTTTGACCTGAAATACTCAGAACATCCCTTGTAAATTACAGCTACTGGAAGAACATATAGTACCCCTCAATAACAGAACAACCTCAAATAACAAAAAATGCACCTTAAACCTTTCCTGAAACTTGAGAAGTGTCATGTTAAGTAGGGCTTCTCCAGAAGATAGTGGGGAACACAGAATGGGAAGGATCTATAGCCTATATTTAGCACTGACAAAATGTTAAAATTATCCAGTGAAGTTCACTTCATAAACTGTTATAAAGTCAGAAGTGTTGCAGGGCTTTCAAATTTTTCACATTTTTATGGCAAATAAAAATACAGCCACAAAAGTAGTACAGAAAAAAAATCTAAGGTTCAATGCATACTCAAACTCACTTGCTTCAGATCTTAAGTGCCAGCCACAACAGCTATATCAGCATCAACTGCTGTAACAAAATGTGGGTCTGACCTTCATAGGCAATACGCTGCATCAAAATATAGTCACAAGCAATAGCAACAGAAAAAAGCAAAGAGTGCCCAGGTCTTCTTATTATGCCAACTGTGGCTTTTCAAACAAACAATCAGGTGTCCATCCCACTCTCTCCCCCTAACTAGTACTAGCTATAATTAAATTTGCCTTCCTATCAACAACTAATGTAAAAGAGTCTGGGGCCTGGGTAACGTGATTGCTGTTGCCCAGCCCAGGAAACAGTGCTGCATCTGCATTGTGAACAATCTGGAAGCTGTGAGGCAACACCAAATACCCCAATAAAAGATGAAAACAAAAACAAAAAAACACAGACTATACAGTGAGAAAAGCATGAGATGTTGTTTCAACATTTGCACAGTACAAATAATGCCGTAGTTTGAATGAACTATGAAGCTAGAAAAACACCATTGAACCATGACTAATATATGGAGATTAATTCACAGAAGAAGACATTGTCACATTAACTATGCCAAGCTTCATAATATAATGCCAGAATAGTTTTCAGAAACCAAGTTCATATGGCATATACTGCAAGGTAGCTACATTTGACAGCTATTGTACCCATGATGGACTGTAAATTTAAGGATTAACCTTTTAACACAGAGACATTGACTCGGAATGATACATCAGAGATGGCAAACTTACCCCGCACATCCAGCAAGGATGCTGTAAAAATGACACAGCGAGAAGTAGTTTTCTGCAGACTTTCAACAGAAATACAATTACCTTTCGCTTAAATAGAATTTACAGCACTACAGACAGAACATATCAGTCAGCGTGAAGAAGGAATTCATAAGGCTGACTCCTTTAACTTCTTACCAGATATATTTCTTTTTATGTCCAGACTAAGTATTTTGCCACAGTGTGAAGACCTGTGTGCTTCATCATATATAATACCGATTTTAGCAGGGAGGTGGTGTTTAACACACACAGACCACTTTGCACAGCGATGCAGTTTGTAACAGAGACATCTGATCAAAATCTTTTATCATTTTTCTTGTGCAAACCTGAACATCCTAAGGTAGAACTCCACTGAAAGTCCTCCAGTAATGAAAGTCCACTGATTAGCCCTTGACGAGCACACCATCACGCTAAGGTCAAGAGCCCAGGAATGCACCCCATCATTCTACTCTGTTATATGATATGCAAAAGACCTCGTCAGTAAGGTCAGGTATGGTCAGGTATGAAAGCAGTTACACGAGAGATCTATATAGCTGATGTTTTACACAGTCTGACAGTCACATGAGAAATATCAGTATTGCCTGAACTGGTTGTGTTACGCTTAAATAATTCCTTTGAGGTTGATTGAAACGACCTTCCAAGCAACACCGCTGTTGCTTTACACTAGTATATACTGTAAACTCTCTTCCCATTTAAATTAAATGAGCCCTATAATCTACAGTAAAAAGGATGTTGTAAATGTCAAATGCTCAGAGATGTGGGATTAATACTTATATAGGCCTTCGACAATTATAATTACTGAGCATTATTCTTAATGTATCACTTCTCTAGTAGTATTTCTTTAGTAAGAAAGGTGTCAAAGCATCTGAACTTAATATTAGCAAGGTTTTTCCAAAATGGAATGAATGAATGAAGTTAATATTAACCAGAAATTTAATTCCCAGCATATCATCTTGATTTGTTTTTAATTTCTACATGAGCCTAGAGAAAATTACACAGCCTAAACTGGAGGAAGTACTAACTTGAAATTTAGCATGACTCCAGCATGGAAATAGAGGATTGTTCTAAGTCTTGGAAAACAAAACAAAACAAAACCAGTGGAAGTATTACCTCTGCTTCTTCCCAAATCTCTGCTAGAATCTCTACATTTTGGGACCTTTACATATCCAGGAATTTTATTATTTAATAGTTCATTTGCTACAAGTCTTAAGAGTTTTATCTTTTAAGATGAGGTACTGAAAATGTTACATTCTGGGAGATTTAAAGATTCTGGTTAGTACATCTGTCTGTGTAAGTAAGAAACTGCACAACTGACCATTATCTACTGAGGAAGTAGCACCTACAGCTTGTATACATGACTACGACTCCCCCATACAAATAAAGAGCAAGAAACAAAGTTTTTATTTTTACCCAAGTGGGAAAAAGGGAAAAATAATAATAATAATAAAAATAATAATAAAGCTTCATTGCCTACCCTTAGCTTCATGGCAAATGAGGGGTGGAACCAGCAACAAAACAGGCTTTCTGCTCCAGGTCACATGTCCTCACCAGGTCTTATGGCCTCCTCCCCAGGATAGTTACTAGCAAAAGGGAATGGGCAGAGATGGAGTGGAGGACAGGTTAGAGAAAAAATACATGCACATATGCCTTGTTTGTCCTATTTGAATAAGGAAATCAAGCTTGTGAAATCATTTGTATGTTTCTGTGTTCTCCAATTAACATTTTCAGTAAGTTGCATTAAGAAAGCAGTCAGAGATCTCATCATTACTACTTTTTAGTACCACTTCATTTCAAACCACTTAAGTCTCTTTCACAACCGTTTAGATTCTCATTTCAGTTGTATTGTTGTAAAAACTAAATTCCACCATTTTAAACCTCGACCAAACAGGCCCACTCGCAAAATGATAAAGTTAGGATGTATATCTCTTAAGTGCTTTAGAAACTTACACTTAACACAGTCTGGTTATAGAGGCAGCAGTTTTGGTTACCGCTATGTAAATACTATTTCAAACCTACATCTTAATATTTGGTGTTTTGAAACCATGCATGTAGCATATTATTCAGTTGTTAAAAATAGGAAGTTCTATAATTGCAATGGTAATTTGATTTCTGTAACGTGCATTATGGTGTAATTTTCTAATTGCATGACTAAAGGCTCGTTCATCATAGGACCTCATTCAGTGTGCCATCGTTCACCTAATGATATGCTATGCAGCACTCTGCCCATTCTTTCCAAACGCTGTCTCTTTATCAATCAAAATACATTTCCTCTTACTCCAAAATTATCCAAATCCTTCAGTATGCTGAGAAGTAACACACTTTACCTGGCTAGTTCCCAGCCCTGTATACTTATCTCTCACCTACTCCTAAATCTATCCTCCTTCATCAAAACTGAGGCCAAGGGTTTTGTTTTTATTTGTTTGTTTTTAATCAGCTTGTCCTAGGCTTAGGTATTTTCCCATAAAGAGGAAATTCAGATTGTAACTGATCAGCAATGGTAATTTGTGACTGAGGAATGATTTGACGTGGAGGGCAAGAAGGCCTGACTTAAGAACAGGTTAAAAACTGGCTGGGAGCAGAAATGCCAAACAGAATGCCTCCATCTAAGGGAGCAAAGTTTTCCTTAGTGATAAGAATTATCTGCGACTTTGTCTCATAGAAATCGTGGAATGAGCGCATACGGGGGCCACCTTGGGCTTCAGAGCTGGTAGATGAACCAAACACTGAGCTAAGGCACCTGATGTGGACGTTCACATGACTGATGCTAGGGCAAGTGTATATAAGGAAGAAGCTCATGACACATCTCTGCAGACTCCCTGTAGACTTAGGACAGTAAGACTGTCCAATATATTGACTGTTCAGGAAACTTTTTTTTTTTTTTAATATTTAGGCACAAAGTGTTTAATTCACCTCAGAGCGTACAATAAAAATTTCTAAACGCTTATCTTAGCCCTCATCTCGTGACAACTTGTCCCAAGTATTTTTTTTTCCACCTTTTTCCCTTCTATCTTTGTGTCACAAAGATAAATCTTTTCCATTTGATCTAGAAGCCTATGGGACAGCTAATTCTCGACTATGTTCTTCCAGTGAGTTTGCACATCTGGATTGTGCGAAAGGAAGTGTAACCAGTCTGTATGGGGGCATGGATTCCTGTGTGAACCAGTCACACAAGTGAACCATAGACTTTTCATCTTGTTCAACCTCAAACATCTAAAAAATCACAAGTACCATGAGCACACTGGGGTACGTGCTGGGCAGGGGGAGGGAGGAAGCATTTCTCCATCACATTTTCAAGCTTAACACTGACAAAGCTAGGCTGATTATTATATTTTATAACATGGAAACCGGAAGGAATGACTCTCTGTGGGAAAGGAATTTGCAGGTGGCTTTGCACTGTTTCCCACATCCTTGAATTAGAGATAATGAGGAAACAAGCTAGAGACAAGTGCACGGAGAAGCTAGACCAATGGTAAGTTGTTGTCGGCACGTGCTGTAGTTAGTTGCCTATATATACTTTGTTAGAACATGCAATAAAGGAGGACGATTATACTCGCATTGAGGTTGCATCGTTACTCCGGGACCATCTCCCTTTCCAACAACTCTCTTTTGCTCCACTCTAACACAATAAAAAATGGCACTGGGAGGTGTTTGTGGGGAGGAACTAATCACCAATAGTGGCTTTTCTGTTAATTTCTCAGGAAAAACAAAACAAAACAAAACTCTGCAAAAGCAAAAACTGGACGAAGCTGAAATGTGCTAACAACTTCTCAAAATTATTATCTGAGGCAGACACCATCACAGCACGTCTGTCAAAACTGTGTACACCTGAAAAAGGACCATTTACTGGCAAATGTTAATACTCACTACTTATACACAACATTACCAGCATTGCCTAAAATTATGATTCACACATTTTTCTGTATGCGGTGTTTTATGAATTACTGTTAGGCTCAAAAAGCTTTTTTTTTTTTTTTTTTTTTTTGGTGGTGGTGGTGGGGAGCATTTCCGTGATTTTAGTATTTTAAAAGTAAGCAGTTTGTTTTTAGGAAAGTCTATGAAAACTGTCTCAGCTCAAACATAATTACCCATATATGGGAAATTTGTGGGAGGTGTTTTTTTTGTTAGTTTGCATTTGAGGATTTGTTTAGTTTTTAAAACATTTTATAACAAACCCATTTGCCATTTCAGGCTAGAAAGGAGCCCCCTTCCTGACTGATAGACTTTCCTCAGTTTATTCTGGTAGAAGAGCAGATGCAGGTCATAGCCTTGAGGAAGATAATGGATTGCAGGAAAGAACCTGGGGGTCCTGGTGGACACAGCTGAATGTAGGCCAACACAGTACCCTTCTGCAAAGAAGGCTTATTGTATCTTGGGCTGTATAAGGTGAAGTATTGCCAGCAGGTCAAGAGACGTGTGCTTCCCCTTAGTGCTGACGAGGCTGCACCTGGAGTACGGTGTAAAGTCCTGAGCTCCTCAGTACAGGAGAGGCGTGGAACTACTGTAGAGAGACCAGAGAAAGGTCACAAAAGGTTTGTATTTCTTCCTAAAGATGAAAATTTGGCAGATATGCTTGTGCCTAAACTAGCAATCAAAAGAAGGAAAACAAGTATTCTACGGTTGGATGACTGTTTCTCCCTTGCACTAGGAGTGCAACACCATCTCTCAGAGAAAATAATGTAGACCTCTAAGCTACAGTTCTAGAACAAATTCATAGAATTTGGAGTAGAAAACCTGGTTGCTCCTCTGGCGCCAGAGGTATTTCTGCTTCTTGAATCCTATTCTTCCTGCTAATTAACTTCAAGCAGCGCTTGTTAAGACATGCATTCACAGGAAATAGGTGACCACATCTCACTCTGCACTAAACATTCAAAAGTGAAATCATGAAAGATTGCACAGCACTGGACAGTACCAAAACACTGTCTTAAAGCAAACAAATGCAGGGAAAACAAAGAAAAGTCGTATTTGCCCTTTAACAGATATGCATTAGAGTAATTCTTTCTCAAAGGGGCTTTTCTTCTACCTCTTGGGAAAAGACCAAATGAGCTTCTCCTAGGTTAAGCCAGATCATTACAAACAACCCATTACTCCCAGGTTCCATTAAAAACACTGGTGAAGGTACCGTCAAATTTAATCCAACTCCACCTGCTTTCAAAAACAAAAGCATTATGGTTGGGAATCCTGCTTGGCTGCTCTGTAAACACTGAATTGCTTCTACTCTTCTGTGCCACGGGCCCATCCAAACAAGTAAAGGCAAACCCAGATTCTCTGAAGAGAACGTAACAATGTTCAATTTAACAACCCATTTTCTGTGACAACAGGAAATACATATTTTATCCTGACCTCTACTCTGAAATGCATATTTGGACTCCTGCCTTTAACAAGTTACACATCAAGAATAGTAAGATTTGTGGCTTTTTGAAAGTTATAAAAATCAAAAGGATACTGTATTCCTTGAGAGATCCTTCTAAAACACCTTATGAGCACGTGTTTATTAAAAATGTCAGTAGCTCTACTTATTTCAAGGCGTTTTCTATCAGTGACAGGAAAGTTGTGAACTGAGAAACAACCTGACACTTTGCAGCTGGATTATCCGTCCGTAGTTATATCAAAGCATGCATCAGAGCATTGTCCTTAAAATCAGATGGAGACTTATGCAGCTTGATTCTGACTTGGTTAGACTCCACTCCTACAGGTGCTTCACATCAAGTGAAAAAACAGTGTTCAGTAACGCCTTTTAAACTGACTGATCTTAATCTCTGTGGGTTGGCTTTCTTTTATTTTTTTGAAGGAAAGTAAGGGTTGAGCACTTTTAATGGACACAAAGTACCTCACAAACCACAGAATTACGTCAGTCATCCAGACTTGGTCTTGGGAAACTGGCTCTAGGCGACCCTGTTGAGCAGAGATCTGAACCCAATGACCTCCAGACGTCCCTTCCCACCTCAGCCCATCCCATCTGTGATTCCATTATTATTTGTACTAACCCACATCATTGGTTACAGTATCTTGTGTGTCTGTCTTTCACTATTTGTCATCACCTTTAATTGCTCAGTTTTGATTACTAAGTAGAGAGTCACGTGACTAATGAAGGAGCTGCACTGAAGTCTTAGTATTTATAACGCTAGCAAGGGTGCTAAAGGAGAGCTTACAAAGTTATTAGCACCCTTCCTATCTTCCTGAAAAAGGTATAGCTTACATTTCTGCAAGGACCAAACCTGAGGCATGAATCAATTTTAGGTATATCTCCTCATCCTCTCCCCCCTCCTCTGATTTTCCTTCTCTACTCTGTTCTCATGAGAGTCCAGAGGGCCACAAGGATGATAAGTGGGTTGGAGCACCTTTCCTATGAAGGCAGGCTGAGGCACTTGGGGTTGTTCAGCCTGGAGAAAGAAGGCTCCACGGAGACCTTACAGCAGCCCTCCAGTTCCTAAGGAGGGCCTGCAGGAAAGCTGGTGAGGGACTGTCAGGGAGTGCAATGACAGGACAAGGGGTAATGGCTTTGAACTAAAAGAGCATAGATTTAAATTAAAGGAAAAAGTTCTTTACTGAGAGGGTGGAGAGGCACTGGCACAGGTTGCCCAGAGAAGTTACGCATGTCCCATGCGTGGAAGTGTTTAAGGCGAGACTAGATGGGGCTTGGAGAAACCTGGTCTGGTGGGAGGTGTCCCTGCCCATGCTGGGGGTGTGCAGTGGGGGTAGGAAGGTGGAATTAGACGGGTCTTTAAGGTCTAGTCCCTTGCAACCCAAACCATCCTGCGATCTTACCTAATGACACGCACTCCCTTGAGATGCCAAGCACCACCAACGATAGGAATTACAGTTTCCTAACTGAGGCACGAAGGCGTTAACGCCAAAGTGAAAGCTCCTCCTCAACCCTTCCCTAGGGCGGCCGCAGCAGCAGCACTCTCCCGGGCCAGCGGCGCTGCCAGCCCGAGCCGTAGCTCCGACCTTTCATCCACACAACGGAGTATTTTCGAAGCCAGCGCCGCCTAGGAGGCACGAGGGGAGGCATGCGGCCCCCACACCGCGGTCCCGCGCGCCCCCTTCGCTCCCTGCCCAAGAACCTCGCGCAGCGCCCGAGCCCTGCCGCGGCCCCAGGACGAGTGACGTGACGCCGCCGCCGTCCATCATGGCGGAGGCCCCACCCCTCGGCGGCCGAGGGACCGCCTAGGGCCGGGCCTCCGCCTGCCGGCCAAAGACAGCTGGCGCGCGGCCCCGCCCCTATATAAGGAGACGCCGCAGCACAGAGCTTGGAGCGCGGTTGCCGCGTCTGCTGGGGCCGTCCCGCGGAGCCGGCACCATGGCAGGTCAGTGCCGCACCTCCCCGCGGCCACCCGGCCCCAGCGCTGCGGATCGTGAGCGCTGCTGGCGGCGCGGGCTGGACGAGCGGGACTGGCACGCCGCCCCCGGCCGCGTCCTGGCCGCGGCGCGGGAGCAGGGCGGGCTGCGGCGGCCCCTATTTTTAGGCAGCAGCCCTTGCCAGCGGTGAGCTCTTGGGGCGGGCTGCCGGCTGCGGCCCGCGATGCGAGGACGCAGCGAGCTGACGGCGCGGCCGGTAGGGGCCGGGGTTGCTTGTGGGGGGCCGTGGGGGCGCCCCGCCGGCACCTCCGTGCGGGTTAAAAGGACGTTCCTGCTTCAGCCCAGCTCTGCGCCGGGTACCGTTCCCCGCCGTGAGGGAGGCGGGAGGGTGCGGGGAGCTCCCAGGGCTGCAGCGGCTCGCAGGAGAAAAACCTCACCCTCTCCTGAAACACGGAAGAGAGCTCGTAGTTTCCGGGCCTCTCGGCGCTCTGCAGTTCCTCACCAACTCTCCAAGTATGCCTGGCCTCTTTTTCTTCCTTTTACCCCTCCCCCCTTGTTACTACCGATGAAGCTGTCAGCGACGCCGGTTTCACTTTCAGATCTGGAAGGCTGCAGGAAATCATCTGCTCTGCCTCTCCCAATGCATGCCTTGCTTAGATGCTCCTGTCTCTAGGAATCCTGTACTCAGGACTGAGAGGTACCAGTAACAAACTCGGAGAGCAGGGGAGTAGACAAAAAACTGAGAACTCTGGATCTGTACGCTGGCACACCTAAAACAAGTTAAATGCTCCTGGGTCGAATATATAACACCTGGGGCAAACGTTCTAGTACTGTCCTGCACACTGCCCAGTGACTGCTCCTAGCTCAGGCTTCTGGAATGCTGCCCTTCTCTGTTAGGGGCCCCTGCAAAGACGGTGCCATACAGCTACTATAGCCTATGGACTGGGCAGCCAAGCATGTCCCTGGGCATGGTTCTGGCTGAGAGCTCTATTAGAATGCTGTGCAGATATCCCTCCCATGTTATCTCTTGCATATTTTACTTCTATATAGAGCAGTAATTGGTCTTGCCTAAACCATAGTATGGATTAATTTGTAGCATGTGAATGTACTTCTGCTATGACTGTAGTTGAGAGAATGTGTGAAAGAGAATATGCTCTATTCAAAACTTTGGAAAGCCGTACTGATTTTGATGTACAGGTTGCTTATACCTTCATCCCATCAGGCAGTCATAGTGAATCCTATTGCAGTTGAGATGTAATGGGGACTTCTTAACCCTTACTCAATTTGTAAATTGACTATTTTCTGTAAAACCTCTGTGTGTGTCATGCAAGCTACCTAACCAGCAAACATGGCAACGCAGAACCTGAATGCACTTAGTTTCAGGAAGTTGAAGAGACTTGTTAGGAATATACAAGCTAACAGTTAAACAAAAAATACTAGTCTGTCAGTAGCAAGAATATATTTATCTTGCTGGCATAATCACACTTTGTCCACATTAGATTTTTAGTTAGCTGTCCATCTATGTAGAATGGCAGACTACTATTATTGAGCAGTTGAGGAGTAACATGCAAATTCAGTAATGAACATACATCCATATTAGAAGGGTGTTTATACCGCTTAAAATGTTACACACTTGCTGTTTGTAAAGCTTCAAAGCTCTGAAGAAACAGGAGACCGTTCTATAGATTTGCTGGATTATATGAACTATTACAAACTAAGGGAATTGAAAAATAATTAATTTCTGGCATTGTAGAAGCTTTTTTGAATTTTGCATTTACCACTAGAATCAATATTTCTGGGGATGAGCTGGTTTTGCTGCTAAGTGAAGTACAAGCCAGCTATAAAACCCTCTAGAGCTTGCAAACCAGGTTTGCTGAGCTTATAGACTGTTATGGTACATGAGATGTTAACTGTTGGTTGATGGCATAACTCAAAAAAAAAAAAAAGTGAAAATGTGACTGTTTCATGGGTTGAATAGTTGTCCCAAACAATAATCTCTGAAAATAGAATAGTTGGTATTTTAATCTTACTACTAGACTTGATCTTAAGTCTCTAAGTGCTCAGAACCCTCATTCCCCATCCTGATCTAAATTAGTTGTGTAAAGAAAATAAATGTTTCAAAAATAAATTTTAATGTAAAAATCTACTATTGAAATTGGAAGAAACTATTTTGTTCATAGTGTTTGCTTCTTTATAAAGCCTTGTAGCTTGGAAAGGGCTATGTAGTGAGAGAGCTAACAATGAACTGAAGAAATTTAAAGGTCACTTGTTTTCCTGTGTCAGTCCCACCCTGGCAAAAGCTTGTACTATATGGCCTCGATAAGTAGCATATGGCAAAGTGATGCATCTTCTATTTTTAAGTTACTGCTAGAGAAGAGAATTATAGTAACAATCCAGCCTTACCTCTCTAGAGAGCATTAAAGAGCAAAAACTATTGCTACAAGTCTTGAATTGCTTATCGTATTACTAGATACTTCTCATTTAAATCTTGCATTCTTGTTACACAGCTGCAACCATGTCTTTCTAAACAACTCATATGCAAAATCCCGAGCTACTCAGACTTAGTACTGTTGTCCAAGATCTAATTCAATGCTTACTTTAATTTGAAAACAAAACATAAGTTTTATTGTGCCCTAGCTTCAGGGTTCAAAGCTGAACCCAGTGTAGCTTTATCAAACTCTGCTGTTACTAACTTTAGAAAAAAAATGCAAGCTTACTGCCTCTAATACTTTTAGCTTTAAAATAGTATATAATTGGCTAAAATACATCTCTAGACCTTTTTCATCATCTGTAACATCTGGCATGACATATTTAACCCGTGGGGAAAACTGCAACTTGTTTTCTCTTGCAATGCTTTTTTTTTTTTACTGCATTTTTCTGTGTGTCAAGCTATTAATAGCAAGTATAGCTATGCAATGCTAATATGCTTTGTTCTGCCACGTAGGTAGGTGCGATGCTGAGTTAGTGCAGGTTAGAGGTCTTTAGTCTTGAAGGAGCAGATCGTGCTAACTTTGACAAAGTTAATTTCTTCCAGACCAGTCCTTTGTGACTCTAGCCACAAATGATTCCTATGTGAAAGGAGCACTCGTACTTGGTTCATCCTTGCAACAGCACAGGACAACAAGGAAGCTGACTGCACTTATAACTCCTCAGGTCTCAGATTCTATGAGGTAAGGTCATTTAAATGCATTAAACTGCCACAGCTGCTGCTGTTGTGAAAGTTGAAAAAAGTTAAATTTCTTGCTGGTAACCTTCCAAAACTCTGGAAACTTAACTAAGCTTAGCAGAATTAACTTAAACTATTTGGAATTCTGTAAGGGCTTCAGACATAAAACATTTTTTCCATATGATAAATTTAAAAAATACTCTCCAGTTAGAGCACTAAGCTGTGACATATTTCAACTAGATCTTTGCTCTTTTGTAGCCCTACTGAAAACTGTCTGACAATGCAAAGTTGCCCATGCTTTCATTAGCTGTCTCTGTATGCATAGACAGATGGAAGTAGGGGACTGGTATTTACCTCTGAAGCATTCTGGATTGAGTTATTGTAACCTGAACTATAGAAATTTAGCAGATGCTTCAAATCAGATTTTATCATGGAGAAGAAAACGAGTAGAACTAATGTAGCATCACGTATGTTAAATTAGCAGCATGGAGGCATTTGAGTATTACCACAAATTGAGACAGCTGCTTTCTACAGCCTCTCTAGAACTGGTCTCAGCATGGAACCGACAAGGTGCTTTTTCCGTATCAATAGTTTACTTGCTATATGAACTACAGATTATAGGTTAAGACTCTCTATCTGGGAAGTTCTGAAAAGATAACTTACAGGGATGGTAGCGGTTCAGTAATAAATTAATATCTCTGGAGTTCTGTGGGAGCTTAACAGTCTTATCACTATAAAGATGGTTCACATAGGCACATCTATTCTAACATATTAAGTGACTGTGCTCCTTCAAGATGAATCACATAGATGTGCTTATTGTGCTAGACCAATGCAGTTAGTACCATGCCCTTAAAACAGCTATAGCAAGAAAACCAATAGATACACAACTTGATAGGTAGTTAAATGGAACTTCATACTTTGTGTCCACAAACAACATATGCCTTAAGTTCAGAAGCAACTGTCTGTGCCAAACTGTTGATGTAAAGACAGCCTTGCAAAACAGTGTTCTAAAACACATTTACAAGCTCTGTGGATGAAATCAAATGGTCTGGAGTTACTGGCACAAAATATTCTATAGAATAGTGAGACTTTACAGATACTTCATGTTTTAAGCTGCATTAATATCTCTTGTACTAAACAGTGATGGTAAAGCAAAGGTTGGTTATCTACCACAAAAATTTACTATGCTGTCTGAAAAGTTTAGTCACCCTCGAGGTGAAAATAATATTGAGTCAAAATGCTGCTGTACCCAGAACCACAATTAAGTGAGCCCTTACGGATTTTTAGGATAAAGGAAGTTTTAGTAACTGGGTCAGGTCACATGGCCCTAGCAGTCACAAATCCGGAATTATGTTCTCATGATTACTGTATAAACTTCCCTTTCAGCTGTTTAGAGTTCAGCTAGTGTCCTGTTCAAACTACTATAACAGCTTCCCATTTCTTAATTGCCTGCTGAAAGTAGACTGTTCACTCACCAAAAAATTATTTTGACTGTGGAAAAAAAAGCCATGTGGAAAGCTTGTACTATGTAACCATGGATCTGGTAGCAATACCAATTAAAGCCCTGGGGGAGTGGGGAAGGTAGTAATTCTTTGCTCCCTAAAAGGTGCCCACTACAAACTAGAAACCTTGAGGTTAACAGGTATATTTATGCATCCCACTGTATGTAGTCAACTCTTACTGCTGGCACAAGAAATATTGCCAGGTTCTCTGTTACTCCACTTCTGTTCATGGAATCTGTTAAGTGGTTCAGTACTGGAACAATAGAACTAAATTTTGGCAACTAACTCTTTCCGCAGGGAAGTGCTAGAAAAAGTATTTGATGAAGTGATTTTGGTAAACATCCTGGATAGTGGGGATTCGGCACACTTAGCATTAATGAAAAGACCTGAGCTGGGTGTCACATTAACAAAGCTTCACTGCTGGGAACTGACACAGTTTTCAAAGTGTGTTTTCATGGATGCAGACACAATGGTAAGTGGTCATGTCTCATGGTACCTCTTCATGACCTGGTATGAGGGTTGTTGGTTGGATTTTTTTGTGGTGTTTGTTTTGTTTTATTTATGAGGGGAAGGAGGGATGACAGAGGTGGTCTTGGCTGTTTGGACTGGTAACTCTCTAAAAATCTATGTGCACTTATGTCTAAGTAATTCCTTGTAACATGTAGTCTGTGGGTGCTATCTCCATATCGTCTTCCATAAGACAAGAGCATCAATATGAGAATTTTATTTCATGTCTTAAAGATGGATGTCAAAATCCATTAAAACAAGATACCCCAATTCCTACCCTAGAAACCAGAAAGCAATTTTTTGCCCCCCTACAACTAGGTTTTGTCAAATATCGATGAGCTTTTTGAGAGAGAAGAGCTGTCTGCAGCACCAGATCCAGGCTGGCCTGATTGTTTTAATTCTGGAGTTTTTGTTTACCGACCTTCCATTGAAACATACAATCAGCTGTTACAGTTTGCCACAGAGAAAGGCAGCTTTGATGGTATGTATTCATTTGTATTCCAATGTAAGTTAGACCACAATGGCAATGGGGCTGGGATGGCTCAGTAACTAGATATGTATCATGGGGACTCTGATGGAATTCTGAACTCCAGTGTAACTACACAATCATTCTTAGCACAATAGAAGATATTATTCTAATATGTAAAACTACTTTTGTCAGGTTTCCTGGAATAATGTAAGAGTTTGGCCTCTAAATGAGCAGCTATATGCATTAGCAAGGCAAAATCATGTAACAAGGAGTCTTGAGATACAGCAAGTGCAGTGAATGCATGAACAAATTGAAACTGTAGGTAGCACTGTGCTTCATGCATTACTAAATAAATTAAGCTTATCAACACTCAAGGCCAGGTGTTCTATGTTAACTCAAGTTACTGTGAGGAAAGAAGAGTAGTACAAACAACTTGAGTGCACCTTCCGAGAAACTAAATTATTTGAAGATAAAACTGTCTCTTGATACTGTGTGACAGCTTCCTACCATTACAGGATGGTGACCATCTTTTTCGCAATATCAAGTGTGTGCAGCATTGGCTGCTACCCATTGTAGGTCACTTAGGATTGGTCACTGTGCCAGACTTAAGTTTGAGAAGCCAACTTCTGCTGTCCTGTTAGTCTTTGCAATCTATTACCATTGCAGTGAACACAGGTTACTTGAAATCTGCTGTAGTTAAAGGCTTCTAAATGATGAGCTCTCTGTTTCAGTCACTAAATTTAATTATGTAGATACTGTGGAAAAAAAAAAAAGTCTTACCAAAAAAGCTGCAGAAAACTATGTAATAAGACCATTAAATTGTACTCTTACTTGAAGGCAATTAGTCAGCTTGTTGACTTACCTTTCAGTACTCTGTAAATGGTAAAAATTCTAGATGCCGGTCTTGGTATGCAGAATCATCCCTGTAACTTCATGGGCTCCTATGTGTGGCCTATTATAGAATGTAAGTCTCAGTTGGATGCTTAATATTACCAAGTAAATAAGTGAAAATAAGTACTGTAATGAAGGGTCTGTCCATACCTCATGACTAAATAGACAGTGGTTGGTAGCTCTAGGAGTGCTCTTAAATGTTGGATATAAACTGATCCTCTAGATATGACAAAAGCTGCAGGATGGTACTGAATTGTTGAAATAATATTAAAAAAAAAAAACTTTGTGGAAACTCACTGAGTAGCTCCACTTATATCTGAGACTTGTCTCCTTTGAGCTTTAAGCTTGATTCCTAGCAGGTCCATCTTCTAAGCCTAAGGCCCCTGTTCTTTCAAAAAATAGAACTGCTTCCACAGTGTTCTGACTTGAGAGCTGAAGCCACAAAATGGTGAAACTTCCTTAATGTTGTCAACATGTAGCCATTGTTGCAGCTGTTAAACTATTAACCCACCAGTGTTGTTGTTAAGTACCAAATTTTTAGAATTGTAATTTTAACTTCAGCTATAAACTTAACTCAGCTTTTATTAAATGGTAGTATTGATCTAAATAATAAGCCAGTGGAGACTTACCTGTCCCTACCTGTATATGCTGCTATTGAGCTTATGAACTTGGAGAGAGTGGATTTAAACTTAAATTGATACAGACAGTAATAAAAGTTCCTAGGAAACTTCTTAAGAAACATCTGTGGAGGGTTACTGCCCTTAATAGGGTAGAGGGATGCAAACTCTGTAATCTACCAAGTTATGCATAACTGAAATCAAGCTCAAAGCACCACATCTACAGTAGTACTAACTAGGAAATGCAAGACCTTCCAGGGTATTTCCTGATTATAAACTAGAGCAGATGGATAGCTCCTATGTAATGCTGTTGTCCAGAAATGGTACAATGACAGCTACTTATGTAGTGACAGCTACTTTATGTAGAAAGGTGAAGTTCAAATAGACAATAGGGAAGTAGAGGAGGAAAAATGTCTGGTTTTAAAAGACCTCTGGTAGTATTGATAGCAAGAGCTGTTGATAAGACTTGCACAATCCTCTGGCTTTTTACCCTGGTATCTAAAAGAGTTGCTTTTACTTTTAAAGCCATAATGCAGCAGAATTCTATCTGTAGACATGTAGCTAATTAACTACTGCCTGATTTTATGTTTAAGGGCCAATTTGTACAAGACTACTGTTGAAGTCTGAACTAGGACAGCTAAACTTTGCTTTCAGTGGCTGCTTTGGCACAAATGCATGCAATCTGGAAAAAAAACTGAGTATGTGGAACAAGTCTGAATGATAAAGTCATGTAGAGTAAGTTAAACACACTGCTACCCCTTTAATTATGAGCTACCTGTTCTGAGGTCTCCAAGACTTTATCTTCTAGATTATTTTACTGTTAGCATGAACATTCATAACACTGTTTTACGTTAGAGGTTAAAATGTTATATAACTGAGTAAAGACCAGAGGTCTTGTCTGCTTTCTTTGACTCTGATCTCTTGTGACAGGCAACTTGTTCAAAAGTGCTTTTCATCCTTAGGGGCTGAGAGGCAAGTCAGGGGGTTGAAATTACTGGACTGAATCTGTCTGCAGCGTCCCGCTCTGCAATCTGCATGTATGCTCAAAGCTGTAATGGGATACTTAGAACTTGTATTTGTCAGTGTATGTCCTGTAAATTTAATTGCAAAGTGTCAGTGTAGGCACTTCAGTTACAAAAAGCAAATTCTGCTCAAATTGCATTGAGGGTGTAAACCTTTCTACTGTCCTGACTTTAACTATAGGTCATTCAAAGAAAAAACAAACCTTTTTCCTGAATCAGCAGCAACTGAGTGCCTCAGAAAATCTGAAGATTAAAATAAAACATACTGTCTCTTATCTATCACCTGTTTAGCAATGCTAGTTGTGAATGCAGTAACAGGTGGAGGGAAGACGGCAAATGCAAGTTGAGGGACCCTCTTCAATCTCCTTCATAAGAGGAACTAAGTCCAGTTCTTGAATACATTACACACACTTTAGTCTAAGTATATTGACTGCAATAATGAATGAGAGGGGATATAAGTAGCTTTTAATTCTCAGTAGTTGCTTGTAAACTAGTCTGCTTTGGGCCAGGTGCTTATTTTTTTTTTAGCTACTCTACTACTGACATACCAGACAACTTTAGACTCATCTGACCTCATTACAACTTCTACTTGCAAACTGACCCGTCCCAAAACTGTAGCTCTAGCCATGATTTAGGTGGTTATCCTCATAAAGCTGCTGACTAACCCCTCAATAGTACAGAACTAGGAACTTCCATTGCCTGTTAATGGATTTGATTAAGGTTCTTTTTTAGTGCTGTGTCTAAGACTGAATGTGCTTTCCTTATTAGATCCCATTATAGGTAGATGCATCTTGGGCTGCAGGTTTAAAAGACCACTGACTCCAGCTCCAAGACTGTGGTCATATATCTGTAAGCATAAATAATAAAATTCATTGTTAGCACTTGGTTATGTGAGCTACAGTTTTGCTGAAGCAACTGTTTAGTACCCAATTGTCAAGTATTTTCTGCTGTCTTGTACTGCTTGAAGATAACACTGTAAAATAAACTGAATGGCAGGGATTGAGAGTTGCCTGCTGTCTCTTAGAAACCAAAAGTAACCTTGCACTTACTACTACTTTCATTCTGTTTGTTGTTTTATTTTTATTTTTTTTTATTTTTCAAAGACAAGGTTTATAGGATTGTTTACAAATAGAACTGTAGGGATCAGTGCCAAACTCCTACTGGACATGACAAACTGCATTACCAACTCTTAATTAGGAAGGCCTGGTAGAGTGACTGAAAGACTCTAAAATAGCTGTATGCTTGTAGCTTATAAATCCTTTATCTTTCAGGTGCAGACCAGGGGTTATTAAATACCTTCTTCAGCAGCTGGGCAACAACAGACATGAACAAACATCTACCATTTATTTATAACTTGAGCAGCACTTCTGTGTATTCTTACCTTCCAGCATTTAAAGCGTAAGTTCAGAATTCTAAGAAGACTTTCAAGAGCATATATAAACTAATGTATTGTAACATAATGAACAAGTACAATATGAACATAATGGTCGCCATTTAAAAAAAAAACTTTTAGTGCGACTAAAACACCGTATACATTTCTACTCTTTAAAATAAAGTGTACTTTGAAACTTTAAAGTAAAAACTTTAATAGTTAAAGTCCTGATGATAAATAAGCTTTGAAAAGCTTTGAAAACTCTTGGTAGTTTAAACCACTCATTCCTGGTGGTAATGTGATTACCGTAAATCAACATCACTTGACAGCTTACCTGCAAAAGAGAGAATCACAACACCAGTATAGGATACTGTCAGAGCTCTAGCCAAAGGCAATAGCTCTTGAATCTTCTTGAGCTGAACTTCAGTATGTCACTGATGGTATTGCTCCTGTCCAAATAACTTGCACTCTCATCACTTAAATTACTTTTGGTATTTAACAACTGTTAGCTAAAATCAACCTATCCACTATTCAAATAAACATAATAAACAAGGACTTGCATAGAGGTAGAATTCTTTCCCAACAGTCTTTCTAGATCTAAAACTGTTCCTTAAGTAATAGCACGATGGAACAGACTATACCCAGGCACCATATTGTTGCACACTTCCAGTGTAAGGAAAAAAGTCTCTTCCCTAGCAGTATTAAATTTGGCTTGTGAGTAAACCCTCTGTCAGTGGCAAGGTCACTCAAAGTGTTAAACAGAAGAAATGGGGGCAGCTCTAAAAGCTGAAATGTTACACTGAAACCCATATTAATTAAGAGCTATGACAGCTGGGGGAGGGAGGAAAGTACCAATTGCAAAAAAAACAACCTGATCTTTGAATGACATCAAGTTACTAGTGTCTAAAGCAGCAGCTAGCACAAGCAGTACTGTGCTGGCTCAAGGTCAGACTGTGTCTTGTGATCAAAGCACCATCTGAAATACTGTCATGCTAAAAGTGGAACACTTATTTAAAGAAATCTATGCAAGCCTGAGAATGACTAAGTAGTTGGACAACATTTGATAAGCTAACGTCTATTGTAAAGTATGTCTGTTTTCCATGACTGGTTGGTGGTTATCCACATGACCTTAAATTTACAAAAGGCCTTGTTGCTAGGAAAGACTAATTGGACTGGGGACTCCTGATGAAGAAGATTCCATATAAGTGATTGAATTGATTGCCTAACTGAACTCAGCAGACCTTCAAACGGTGTAATGCTGGAAGTGCAGCTTTTAAGGAGAATGAATGTTCTGTTCAATAGGTGGAACAACATCCTTTGGTTAGATCAGCTACTCAGAGTAAACAGCAGTTGGAATAAACTGAAATTTGAACCTACTGACATTGATAACAAAGCTCTTTGTAGCTTTGTACAGCAAGGCTAACCTTCACAGCAGTCTTGGTCAAGAAAATGCCAAGTAATGATAAATGGTGTCTTAACTTCAAAACATTGAATTTTGGGAGATGGGGAAAGACAGATCAGTTGCTGTAGAAAATGTGGACATAATGTTTTCTAACAGTTCAGCTTAAACATCAGAATAAAGTACTGCATCTTATCTAGAAAGCAGATACCGAGGGCATAGTAGAAGCCTGGCATCTGTCAATTGTTGTACAGGTCTTTAGTGGGCAGAATACTAAGAATACACTTCATTTACAGAAGCAGTGTAACAAAGTAACATAAGCTAGAGATTGTGTAAGAAGTTTTAAGTAGCCTTGATTTTTAAACAATGACAAGTTTCTTGAGAGTAACAGCATCCTACAGATGAAGACAACTCAGGCTAAATAGTGCTGTCACAGCTAACAAAGCTAAGGTAGCCCTACTAAGCCAAATCTTGACATATGGGTTTTGAAGTTAGAGCCCAGAAACTGACCCCCGAGCCTGTATTTTTTTTTTTAACTCACAATTACTGCAGTTATTGACCTTGTTTCACCCATGCGTGGGTTTTCATTTGGCAGTATAATTGATAATGGTCAAAATAGTGTACGGAAATAGTCAAATACCAAATAGCACAAAATCCCCACCTAAATGCATATTGCTTTGTTTTGAATAATGTATGGTCTTTGAAACATACCTGCACAGTCTCTGTATGTAGCATAACGCAACCAAATCCAGGTCCAAACAACCAAGGAATGCTTAAATAAAGAAAGCTGTTTAAGTTAGACAAAGCAGTTTGGCATTATTATCCATTTCATTAGTATTTTGAGAAATCCTAACACAACACAAAATGAGCTAGATGAGACAGTCACTATTACTAGAGAGAGTAGTATTGCTTGTTCTCCAAACTGACTCAAGCTGAACGCTATTTATGAAATCATAGAGGAATTAAATGAATGCTGTCTCTTTTAGTGTAAGTTCTTTACTACAAAAGGAATGGATATTATCTACACTTGTATTACAAAAGAACACAGCAGTAACAGGACAAAAGCTTCAATTCCATATTGAAAAGGGAGTTAAAGTTGTTAAAGAAATGTTTTAAAAAACAAAGTAAGATTATTTAGAAAACTAAGAGTTGGCTGTCTAGCAAGACCCTGTAGCAAGGTCAGACATCCTCTGAAATGTCTAGATTATAGCCTTTATTTTGATTATATATAAATATATAGATTAGAGGCTTTATTTTGCAGAGGTAGTCCTGCAGCAGAGCCTTCTGATGTTCCTTTATACAGGGCTGTAGTCTATAAGGGTAACTCTGTTACTGACCCTTCTTTACATAATGCTTGTAATGCATAGTTATCAGGATTACTGACTGTGGAGTAGAATCTTTTTTACTTTTACAACTAGTTCCAATTGTAGTGGCTTCTTGAGACTGCTCTCTCCCAAGCTACGGACATCACTCCACGTAAAGACTTGACTGTAAGTACTTAAAAAGCTCAGTCTGTTAGGTTTTGGCTGTATTCTGCCTAGTGTAACATAGAATTGTCTGCATTTTTCTCCATTATATAGTGATGCTTTCAGTCCAGTAGGCATTGGCAGTTTTATTATTTAGTGTTTAGTTTTCTAAATATATTCATATTTGTTTTCTGGACAGCTACAAAGACTGCAGGTTAAAATTTTGTTTGACAGCCAGAACTCTTGTTTTCTAGACACCTGCAGAAACTGGGAAGTTTTGATGTTTCCTTTTCAACAGGTTTGGTGCAAATACTAAAGTGGTGCATTTCCTGGGAAGCAGAAAGCCATGGAACTATACATATGACTCCAAAACAAAAAGCATAAAAGGCAATATGGATGACCCTAAAGTAGTTCACCCAGAATTCCTCAACATGTGGTGGGATACCTATATGACTAATATTCTACCATTATTAGAGCAGCATGGAATTGCTAAAGAAGCTACCACAGGTGTAAACATGGTATGTGTTTTAATGTTCTTATACTACCTAAGTATATGCAACAGATTTTGTGCTGTCTCACTAATTTCCTTTCCTTCTGTCTACTTCAAAGCCTGGATGTGGTTTAACTGATGGGGTGCAGAGTTTTTTGGCTGTTTTTTTAAGCATGGAATGAAGGATAACACAGATGGGAAGTATGCTATAGTGGTCTTGAACATAGCTGTCTGCTTGCCTAGAACTACTTAAGAGCATAATGGTGCACCAGAAATGATACTGTAGTAACTTCAGTAAATAAAGAGAACGGCCCTAATCCTTAATGTGCTGCAGCTAGTAACATTCTCAAAACAGAAGAACCCCTGTTGAGCATGCAATATACACATGCAGATCTTGCATGGTACAACAAATCTAGGTAGGCCTACAATAAATAATTAGAGAATAGGTTACTTAAGTAGACTTGCAGTGATGAATCTTGGTATTTGTAAAGCGAAAATAATGCTTCTAACTGTAGCTCTTAAGCACAGCTTAGTTAAGCACAGTTTAGTAGCAGGTGGCTGCAGACTTTAGTCTCAGCTTAGTACATGGGCCAGTTTAAGTTCTAAACCTTTCTAAGCCTAAAGTTACTGATCTCTAAGATGTGCTCTCTTTAATCTTACATCTTTCTAATAAACTATTTGCAGCTATCAGGCTTGGTCTATACTCTGGCTTTCTCTTGTGGCTTCTGTAGAGAGGTATGAAGAACTTAAACTCCCCTCCCCCCAAGTGACTTCTGTTACTCTTTGTTATTTTACCAGGAAAGCTGCATGATCCCTGCTTACTGGCAATGCTTGTTGCTGTGCATGAGAACATCCATTTAGTTGTCCTGTTCTATGGCCTGCTGCTTGCCTTAAATATGCAAGGTATTTCTGTATTTTTACTCTGCCTTTCATTTTAGGCAGAGGTTACAGAGGCAGTGTCCCACATGTCAGTATCAACACCATCACCAGTATTACCAACCATATCTTCCGAAGAACGCAAGGAACGGTGGGAACAAGGTCAAGCTGACTACATGGGAATGGATTCCTTTGATAATATCAAGAAGAAACTGGACTCCTACCTTCAGTAGAAATGCCAGTTTCAAGTACTGGCAATACAAGGACTTGTTCCAGAACTAACAGCTAGAAAGGTTGTAGATGGTGGTCAGTTAAGCTTGCTAGTAGTTTGAAAAAACTGTTGGCTGAAGGCCAGTGCAGTGCTACAGATGAAGACTGAGCAAAAAGCTAGGAAGCAGAATTCCTTGGGCCAGATGTAATTGCCCAATATCCAGTTCCCTCTACTAGATAAAGGTATTTTCAGCTCATGTTTTCTTCTGTTGTGATCAATTGGCTCAAAATATTCCTTGACACTGGGTTTGTACTTCACCACGTAAAGGTGATTAGCACTGATTCCTTTGCTTGCTGTTTTAGGTGTAAAATCTGATTGATGGGAGTGCTCATACACTAGAGTGATCGCTATTCTGCTTTACCATAAATGTATTGATGACATTAGGATACAAAAATATGTAACAGTAATAGCACTGCTTTGCTCTTCTAATCACAATTGCACTGAAGTTTTGACCAGGTTTTCTTACACAGTGCACATAGCATGGCAGAATAAGTTTGTTCAGTTCGATATTCTACAGGCCTTGTAAACTGAGCTTGATCTGTTATTTGCATTTGATGCAAAAATAAAAAGTTATGTTTCTGGCTTCCTCAAACTTTTGAGCAATTCTTAAAAAAAAAAAGGGGGGGGGGAGGAGCTTTGAAGTATAATAGTATAATTTAAAATATTCAACAGCTATAACCCTAAACCTTCTTAACTCCATTCTAGCTACCATTAGCAAATATCCATCTTCTAGTTCTGTAATTATTTTCAAAGTATATAATCACTTGCCAGGGAGCTGCTAGAGGAAATACCTGCTGAAGCTTTTCGCACAAGCAGAATGGAGCTTGGGAGAAGGGAATTTTTATTTTGACTACTATGGAATAAACTCTAATGTAAGCCCTGTAGAACATAAAAATTGTTTTTAAACACAACGGTGATACTATTTGGGCAAGTAAAAATCAAGTAGCTGCTTGAATAACTGCACCTACCCTGATTAGGCAAACAATTCCTTCAATGTGTGCAGAGTAAAAGAATGCCACACATATTCTAAGACAAAAAAAAAGTAGTATAAATACCACAGTAACAACAGTGTTCTGAAGGCTGTATTACTACTTCCTGTATTAAGCTCAGATTCACCCTTTAGCTAGGAATTACTTACTTCTGACACCAATACTCTGTACTAGTCCAAAAGCACAAAATAGAGTTATTTCCTAATAAGGGATGGGTTTTACAGGAAGCTAGTGAGGCTGTTCAACTTTTAACTTAGATATACCCAATTAACAAGCTCTTACTCCTTGCTTGTAAAGCAGAAGATGTAGTCTCATTTGTTTTAACTACTTAATTGCTTTAAGATTCCTCCATCACTTTTTAGCAAAAACAGAAGATGAAATTGCGCTGCTGTGGCCTCATCTCAAGTACTGTGCGTAGTTCTGGGCACCACAGTACAAAAAGGACGTTAAGCTGTTGGAGAGTGTCCAGAGGAGGGTGACGAAGATGGTGAAGGGCCTAGAGGGGAAGACGGAGGAGGAGCGGCTGAGGTCACTGGGCCTGTTCAGCCTGGAGAAAAGGAGGCTGAGGGGGGACCTCATTGCGGTCTACAACTTCCTTGCAAGGGGGAATGGAGAGGCAGGAGACCTATTCTCCATAAACACCAGTGATAGGACCCGTGGGAACGGTGTTAAGCTGAGGCAGGGGAAGTTTAGACTGGACATCAGGAGGAGGTTCTTCACCAAGAGGGTGACTGCGCACTGGAACAGGCTCCCCAGTGAAGTAGTCGCTTCACCAAGCCTGTCTGAATTTAAGAAGAGATTGGACTGCACATTTAGTCACATGGTCTAAACTTTTGGGTAGACCTGTGTAGTGCCAGGAGTTGGACTTGATGATCCTTATGGATCCCTTCTAACTCGGGATATTCTATGTCTCTACGAAGTTCAAACCAATGTCAGTTATAGCGATTTAAAAGTAAATATATTTGAACTCCCAGCTATAACTAGCCTTGTCCTGTTTTTTTTGTTTGTATACAGAGAAATTGTTTCAGTCTATAGCAAAAGTATAGATATCTAGCAAGTACAAATAGTGAAGTTCTGCATGCTTACAAAATATGCTGTCAAAGACTAAATAGTCTTGAAGACAGCTGTTTTCTTTATTTGGTGGAGGCACTTAATGGGGGTTATTTTGCCTCAGTTTTTATTATTAATGGTAGATCTTGAGCTATGGGATTCTCAGAGTTGGAGGACCATGACTGAAGGAACAGTGACTTTCCATTTGTGGTCACCAGAATTGTAAGGGACCTGTTGTATTAGCTGAACATTTGTAAGTCCATGGGGCCTGGCAGGCTTCACCCCAGGATGCAGGAGTTGAATCCATCCTGCAGAGAGGCTGAAGACGCTTGGTTGTCCGATCAGGACAAAAGGAGGCTGAGAGGTGACCTTGCTGCCCTCTGCAACTCCCTGAAGAGATGAAGTGGGGAGGGAGGCGCTGGTCTCTGCTCCCTGGGGAGGCATGGTCTCTACTCAATGGCAGGATGCATGGGAGCAGCACAGAGCTGTGCTGGAAGATGGTCAGTCTGGACACTAGGGATAATTAATTTACTGTGAGGGTGGTCAAACACTGGACCAGGCTAACTAGCAAGGTGGTTGATGCCCCATGCCTGTCAGTGTTCACAAGTCGTTTGACAAATGCCCTCAGTCATATGCTTTAACTCTTGGTTAGCCCAGAAGCGGTCAGGCAGTTGGACTTGATGAACTTCATAGGTTCCCCTCCTACTGAACTATTCTGCTCTATTCTCACTCCTAGTCCTCTAAGTATTAAAGAGCTGATCAATAAGCCAGTCTAATCCACAGCTTAACCAGAGATAGAGAAATACATAAATTTAAATAATCGCATGCAACTGAAAGCAAATCTTGTCATAGATGTCTTTTAGCTAAATATTCCATAACACCACAAATTCCATTCTAGCAAATTTAAAATTCTAAAAGTTCTGTTGCGAGGGTCTTGAGTACAACTGGGAAAAATATGTTTAGTAAGAAAATTACTGTTTCTGCACAAGCTTGCAGGTATGAATGACTTTTCTGGAAAGCTGTGTTTAAAAGAAAGAAAGAAAGAAAAAAAAAAAACTAGCAGGAACCAGGCATTAATCTCAATTTGCTGCCTCAAATGTAGCTTTTAAATGCAATTGACTGCAAATCATAGAAAAACTAAATGTAAAAGTTATATAAAACTTGCATTGGAATAACTGAAAACTCAGGAAAATACTGTAGCTTCAAACTTAAAAGCAAAACTAACAAAAATACAAAACTACTGAGTTTTGTAATTCCTTTTGAAAACTTTTATTTTCTACTATAACCACAGCTTGTATTTTGCAGATAAACAGAACTTGACTACCCTCAATAATCTGAAATCAAGCCTTACTGGCAGACTCCTGGAACAGAGAATGTGTTTGCTTGGTACAGCATTTTTTAAATACAGAGCAAGAATACAATTTACAGTAACAGAATGTGAATAGGTTGCCATTTCTATTAACACATGGATTTTATTTTCCATTACAACTTTCAGGCAGCTCCTCAAAGACAGTTTTTTCTCCAACTTTGTTCCCTCTGCCACCATGATAATAATCTGGATAACGATCTATTGTACAAGACTTAAGTTATGCCTGAGTTTAACAACAACAACAAAAAAGCTTGAGAGGTAAAAAATGGCTATTTCGATTCTAATGCTTTCCTGTCCAATCTTGACTAAAAGTACATTAAAATAAAGGAAGACTTCTGGCTGTATTTGGCAAGTAAGGAGGGGCAGTGGCGCGGCTCTCTATATTAAAGTGTTTCCATGCTGTTGAGATCAGGGTTGGAAGTTAAAAGGTACAGTTCTTGTGGATAAGGATCAGAGGGTTGGCCAATAAGGCAGACATCCTGGTGGGAGTCTGTTATAGACTGCCAAACCAGGATGAAGAGATGGATGAGGCATTCTATAAGCAGCTGGTGGTAGTCACTCAATCGCCAGCACTTGTCCTCATGGGGGACTTTAACTTCCCAGACATATGCTGGAAATACAATACAGCCCTGAGGAAGCAGTCTAGGAGGTTCCTGGAGTGCATGTAAGACATCTTCCTGACACAGATGGTTAGTGAGCCTGTCAGGGGTTGCCCTGCTAGACCTGCTGTTTACAGAGAAGGACTGGTGGGAGATGTGGTGGTTGGGAGCTGTCTTGGGCAGAGTGGCCATGACATGGTAGAGCTCTCTATTCTTGGTGAAGTCAGGAGCAGGGGTCAGTAAAACTGCTACCTTGGACTTCTGGAAGGCTGACTTTGAACTGTTCAGGACCCTGGTAGGGAGGGACCCTTGGGAGTCAGTCCTCAAGGGCAGAGGAATCCAGGAAGGCTGGATGCTCCTCAAGAAGGCAGGTCTTAAAGGCACAGGAGCAGGCTGTCTCCATGTGTCATAAGATGAACTGGTGGGCAAGAAGACTGATGTGGCTAAATAGGGAACTTTTGCTGAGTCTCTGGGAGAAAAAGAGAGTTTATGTCCAGTGGAAGAAGGGGCAGGCAACTCAGAGAGAGTACATGGAAGTTGCCAGCATATGCAGAGAAAAAAAACAGGAAGGCCAAACCCCACTATGAGCTCAACCAGGCCACTATGGTCAAGGATAACAAAAAAATGTTTTTTATAAATATATTAATGGCAAGAGGAGGGCCAAAAAGAATCTCTCTTCTTTACCAAATGCAGGGGGGAACATGACTACAGAGAATAAGAAAAAGGCTGCGATTCTTCATGACTTTTTTGTGTCTTTATTAGCCAGACCACTTATCCTCAGGGTACTCATCCTCCCGACCTGGAAGTCTGGGATGAAGAGCGGAAGAACCCTCCCACAGTTCAGATGCAAATAGTTAGAGACCTGCTGCTTCACCTGGACCGCCACAAGTCCATGGGGCCAGATGGGATTCACCCAAGAATGCTAAGGGAGTTGGCGGATTTGATTGCTGGGCTGCTTTCTATCATCTATCAGTGGTCTCAGTCATCTGGAGATCCTGGATGACTGGAGACTTGCTAATGTGATGCCCATTTATAAGAAGGGTTGTAAGGAGGACCCAGGGAACTACAGGACTGTCAGCCTGACCTCGGTGCCAGGAAAAGTGATGGAATAGATCATCTTGAATGCAATCACACAGCATACGCAGGACAACCAGGGGATCACGCCCAGTCAGCATGGGTTCATGAAAGGCAAGTTCTGCCTGATCAGTATCTCCTTCTATGACTGGGTGACCTGCCTGGTGGATGAGGGAAAGTCTGTTGACATAGTCTACCTAGACTTCAGCAAGGTCTTTGACATGGTCTCCCGTAGTATTCTCCTGGAGAAGCTGGCAGCCCATGGCTTGGACAAGTACACACTTTGCTCAGTTAAAAAAAAAAAAAAAAAAAAAAAAAAAAGCGGGGGGCCCGGCCCCGGGGAGTAGTGGTGGATGCAATAAAATCCAGCTGGTGACCAGCTGTGAGTGGTGTTCCCCAGTGCTGGGGCCCATCCTTTTCAACATCTTTATTGATGGTTTGGATGAGGGAATTGAGTGCACCCTCAGTAAGTTTGCAGATGACACCAAATGGGGGAAGTGTTGATCTGACAGAGAGCAGGGAGGCCCTGAAGAGGAACCTGGACAGGATGGGTTGATGGGCAGAGACCAATGGGATGAGGTTCAGCATGGCTAAGTGCAGGGCCAAGAAGGTCAATGGCATCCTGGCTTGTTATCAGGAACATTGTAGCCAGCAGGACCAGAGAGGTGATTGTCCCCTTGTATTCTGCTCTAGTGAGGTCACACCTCAAGTACTGTGTTCAGTTTTGGGCCCCTCAGCACAAGAAGGACATTAAGGCCCTGAAGCATGTCCAGAGAAGGGCTACGAAGCTGGTGAAGGGCCTGAAACACAAGTCCTATGAGGAGCAGCTGATTTAGTCTGGAGACAAGGAGGCTCAGGGGACACCTTATTGCTCTCAACGACCACCTGAAAGGAAGTTATGGGGAGGTGGAGGTCAGCCTCTTCCCTCAGGTAAGAAGTGATAGAAATAGAGGGAATGGCCTCAAGTTATGCCAGGGGAGGTTCAGGTTAGAAATTATGTTTCTTCTCAGAAAGAGCAGTCAGGCATTGGGACGGGTTGCCCAAGGAGGTGCTGGAGTCATCCCTGGGGATATTCAGGGAAAGGTCGGACGTGGAGCTTAGGGACATGGTTTAGTGGGTGACATTGGTGTAGTGGGGTGATTGGGCCAGATGATCTTGAAGGTCTTTTCCAACCTTAATGATTCTATGATTCTACGATTCCCTTGTCCTATTAGTTAGAACTAACGTTACTGAAAAAGTGCAGCCAGCAGGTTGTGAGAGGTGATTCTCCCCCTCTCGTTGAGCCCCCACCTGGAGCACCACATTCAGCCCTGGGGCCTGCAGCACAACAACCACATGGAGCTGTTGTAGCAGGTCCCATGGAGGGCCATGAGGACGATCAGAGAATTGGAGCACCTCTCCCGCGAAGGCAGGCTCAGAGTGCTGGGGGTGGTTCATCCTGGAGAAGAGAAGGCTCTGGGGAGATCTGATAGCAGTCTTCCAGTAATTAGAGGAAAGATAGGGGAGGGACTCTTTATCAGAGAGTGTAGTGACAGGACAAGGGGCAGTGGTTTGTAACTGAAAGAGATTTAAATTAGATATAAGGAAGAAATTCCTCACTGTGAGGGTGGCAAAGCGCTGAACAGATTGTCCAGAGAAGCCGTGGATGTCCCATCCCTGGCACTGTTCAAAGCCAGGCCGGATGAGACTTTGGGCAGCCTGGTCTGATGGGAGGTGCCCCTGCCTTCCTGTGATTTTGTTAATACAGGGGGACACACTGAAAAAGATAAAAGTTTTGACTGTTAAAAAAGAAGGAAAGAAAACAGGGGTAGCAAGGCATGCCCTCCAGAACACAACTGAATGTACGCACTTCAAGCTGGGTACATGAAGCTAGATGCCCAGGTACCTGCCTTTTCTGCTGAGAGGGATTTCTCCGCCCGGTTCGTGGCTGCGCGCCGCACTGCTGAGGCACCGGCCCTCCTGCCGCCTCCAAACGGCCGCCGCAGAAGCGTGCTCCAGTGACGCCCGCGCTCCGCAGCCGGCCCCACTTCCAGCCATTCTCCCCGGCAGCCTCCAAACTGCTGCGAGCGTAGGCGCGCGCGGCGAGCCCGCGCTAGGACCTCCGCTGCTGCCTCAGTGCAGGGGGGCAGCCCGAGCCCGCCTTGAGGAGACTCCTCGAGCCCCCAGCGTGCGCTGCACGCAGCACCTCGGCCCGCGCCGACACGCGCACGTCCCCACTCAGCAGAGCTCAAGCCCGCCCCCTGCAACTACCCCGACTCGCGCTCTCAAGCGCGCACGTGGCGGTCATCACCCCACGTGGGCATATCAGCACACTCGGCTAATCAGCGGTCTCCATTCGCCTCTGGAGCGCGCGGGTAACAGCCAATGGGAAAACAGCGCGCGAAGCCGAGGGGATCGAGGCGGTTACTCGTCGGCAGTTGGCGGTGCTCGGCGGGAGGTGGTGGACGCGGTCTGGTGCAGTCGAGGCTCCTGAGCTTGGCCAGGCAACATGGTGGGGAGCGGGACTCTCGCGGCTGGGAGGAGGCAGGGAATTTGGGAACGCTTCTGCTGTGGCGGGTCTGGGGAAGCTTAGGATTACGCCTACCGTGGCGGGGCTTGCAGAGAGTTGCCCCGTGGAGTTCACACGGTAGAAGTAAGGGGGGAGGTCTGGGGGGGAGGAGGGAGGTGGCTGTAAGTTAACAGGTCAACGGAGGCGATGTGCAGGAACTGGACGGTGGCTAACAGGGCAAGCCGCGTGGAAAAGCAACGAAAGGCTGTTTATAACGGCCGCCTCGCTGTTGGCGCGGTGGGGCGGTGATAGGTGAGGGATAGACTACACCCGCCCGAGGTGAGAGACGGTGGGAAAGCGCAGGACAACAGCCAAATATTTCGTTCTGCCGTTCGTGGCTGCGGCGGCGCTCAGAGCTTCCGATAGTCGCAGGCAGCTACCCTGGAGGAGAGGGGGCTGGCCTGCAGCCAACCATGTGGCACGACTGCCCGCGCAGGGGTGGGGCTGCGGGATGGTGCCCGGTGCCTGCTGCTTCTGTTCTGAGACGCGTGGTGCAAACGTGCTAGGGAGCTGGAGCCAAAGCAGCACGAAGCCTTTAGAAAACTGGTGCTAACCGAATGGAGGTGGAAATAAGTGTGGAGTCTGCCTCGCCGGCAACGGGTTAATGCCAAAGCCCCCTGAGTGAGAATACTAACATGGAGTCAAGGATGCAAGCTTTGATGAAGCTGTAAAGAAAAGAGGAGTGTAGACACACTACCATTTATTTTCCATCTCTGCTTTTTCCTAGATACACTGTAACACTATGCTAGAATAACAGCTTATCTCAGTCTCAGATGTAAGACAAAATGGAGATTTTTGAGAGATTAAACGTGGCATGCTTACGCAGGTGATTTAGCAGAGGAACTCAAAAGATGTATGGATTTCCAGGCACTAGATAACTCTATTGCAAAGGAAAACATACTAAAAGGTTTTATGTGGGGAAGATTCTTGCAACGTTGCCCACTACATCATTGGCAATAAATCAAGGAAATTTGGAGTTATTATATTAAAAAGTCTTTCAAAATGAATTAAAGGTGGAAAAGGGACTAGATGATATTAAAGATAGAATATACATGCAGCATGGTAAGGGATGATAATATTGCATTCATCCTATGCGTTCATAGGGACTACATAGTCTGTAAGGTTCTATAACGTTCTCAATATCATAGTCCAACTGAGGCGAGCAGAATCTTGCCAGCAGGAGACAACTTGATCAGTGTAATTGTCGCTTGAGAGCAACTGGGGAATACTGCAGCAGAGAAGAATCACGGTAACATAACCCACAGACTGCTGGTTATTAGGAGAGTGAAATCTGAAAGATGGGTAGCTCCATATTTCATTATCATTGTTCTATTTTTAATTTTCAGCGTGAATGCATATCTATCCACGTTGGTCAGGCTGGTGTTCAGATTGGCAATGCATGCTGGGAATTGTATTGTCTTGAACATGGGATCCAGCCTGATGGTCAAATGCCCAGTGATAAAACTATCGGAGGTGGAGATGATTCATTTAACACTTTCTTCAGTGAGACAGGAGCTGGTAAACATGTACCCAGAGCAGTGTTTGTGGACCTAGAGCCAACTGTAGTTGGTATGTACCCAACATGTACATCATTGTGAAACCACTCATTTCCCTGCAGATATTTCTGTATCTTCAGAACACTACAGATTCTAAAAGATGTATACTTGGATGCTGCTTTGGCATTTTAAATTACTGTTACTTGAAATAAATGAAATAATGATATATGGGGAACATTTGGGAGACATTAGAACTTTTTTGCAGTCTGGATAATCTTTCCAGACTGCTACATGACATCCAGAGCTGAGCTTTGTTTAATTGCTATCTAGAATATGTCCATGCCTGTGATGTAGTTCTCTGAGTTACCTCTGTGTTCCCAGATGCACATAATGCTCTGAGTGCCTGATGTTTTCCTCTACACAAAGGGGCTGAAGTTGTGCCAACTTTTTACACTACTCAGACGAGCTGCATGTAGTCACAGATGCTGTCTACACGCTTTTGATAGGTGCATTTACTTAGTATTTGACTGCTAGGTAGCATGCATAGAACCGAACAGATAGATTTCATGTTGGTATATTCTGTTTTTTTTGTAGATGAAGTACGTACAGGCACATATAGGCAGTTATTTCATCCTGAGCAGCTCATTACTGGGAAAGAAGATGCAGCTAATAATTATGCTAGAGGCCATTATACAATTGGAAAAGAGATTGTTGATCTAGTGCTAGACCGCATTCGCAAACTGGTAAGAGTTCATGCTGCAAGTCGTGCAGTTATTTAAAATAACTGGTACAGCTGTATAGCTATCTATAACTGATTTGCGACTTGTTTTTTTTTTAATCACTTATTCATTAAAAAATTCTTCCTGCTTCGCCATTTTGAGTTAAATAAAAATTTGGTCAATAAAAATTGACGCTTCTTAGGATCTGAAACATCATTATTTGAAGGTAATCTAAGGATACCTCGAACACATATTATAAAATCCTTAAACAAGCATGTTGTTGTACTTATTTGCTTGTTTGTTATTTTCAACTTGAATTGCACCCTTACGTGTCAAGCAAAATATTCCCAGTATCTGAACCTCGGGTTTTGGTTGAAAGCTCAGAAATTTCAAGTATTTTTCTAATTTTTCATATCCTGATGTATTGTGAGAAACTCGCATAGTATGGCATGATTGAAAGTGAAATAGTGATTGTCCATCTAAAATCATAAAATACTGGCTTTCCAAACCTAATTGATACTTGCTGCCACGTAGAGTAGAATCTGTTCCCAAAGGTGTAACCCAGCTGTGCTTTATAATAACTTCTCACAGTGGTGTTAAAATGGCATCAAAGATAATGATGCTACTTTTAAATGTGAAAATACTCATATTGAGAATAAGGTATGCAGTGTCACTGGTACTTCTGAGTAAAAGATATGCAAGAAAAAAAGTTCACATTTTAAAACTAAAAGAATTAGGAAATAATTGCTTTGGAATGCTTATTTTAATATTACCCTCTCCACAACCATCAATAACTTTTATTTCTCTCCCACTTTTTTCTACCCCATTATAGGCTGATCTGTGCACAGGGCTGCAAGGTTTCCTTATCTTTCACAGTTTTGGAGGAGGCACTGGTTCAGGGTTTGCATCGTTACTTATGGAAAGGCTCTCTGTTGACTATGGAAAGAAATCTAAACTAGAGTTTGCAATTTATCCAGCACCCCAGGTTTCCACTGCTGTAGTGGAACCTTACAATTCAATTTTAACTACCCACACAACACTGGAGCATTCAGACTGTGCATTCATGGTAGATAATGAAGCCATTTATGATATATGTCGTCGCAACCTTGACATAGAACGTCCTACTTATACCAATTTAAACCGACTAATTGGGCAAATCGTTTCATCCATCACCGCTTCACTCCGTTTTGATGGAGCCCTCAATGTAGATCTCACTGAATTTCAAACTAACCTTGTTCCATACCCACGAATCCATTTCCCCCTGGTAACATATGCTCCTGTCATCTCTGCTGAAAAAGCGTATCATGAGCAGTTATCTGTGGCTGAAATTACCAATGCTTGTTTTGAACCAGCTAATCAGATGGTAAAATGTGACCCTCGCCATGGCAAATACATGGCCTGCTGTATGTTATATAGAGGTGATGTCGTACCTAAGGATGTTAATGCAGCTATCGCTACTATCAAGACTAAACGTACCATTCAGTTTGTGGATTGGTGCCCAACTGGATTCAAGGTACATAACCAACTTAGGAAGTGCTTGATGTTTAAAACACTAGGAATTGCACAGTATTTTGACGTGATGGTCATTGTACATGTTGTAATGTCCCTGTTAGTGAACTGCTTACATTTCAGATTACATTCTTAAGTATAAATCCAAGATACTGCAACACAGATGAAAATTCTGTACCAAGTTATAGATTAACTATCAGTTTTTATAGCAACAGGCAATATCGAGTATCTGAAAACAATTTTAAAAAAGGTGGGTACAAAAAAACAATGCCAGATTTTTCTGCAAATCTTCAAAAAGTAGGTAATTCTGTATAGAGAAAGTATAGGTAAACCTCAAGCAACTGTAGAAACACCGTGGTAAGTTATCACACAGTAGTTCAGTGCAGTAACTTCCCAACAATGTTTTTGAGATACCTTAAAATGACATACTGTCGATTTCCAGGTCTGTACTGTGATGACAGAAGTTGTATGGCACCTGGCTTCTATCACTAGGGCAAATCTTTTGTGTTGTTGTTAACAATGTCAACATGGCTGACAATGTCACCTTGCAGATAAATGATCGATCATTCTATCTACTGTCAGTGCATTCAGGACTTGAAAAGACCAGATTCTTATGTTCTAATTAAAGTCCAGTAAGCTCTTGCTATCAATTATCTTCTAAGGCCTTCCATAATCACTTGTGTGATTTACGCGTTACAATCTGGTGAAAAAATTCTGTAGTCCAACCTACCTAATATTGTACCAATATTAATTTGTTCTGATCCTGAATTAGGATTTAGTTAAATATGCTCACAAAATGCAACACAATTCTAAGCTATTTGTTAATAAGCGTGATGTCTGTTCATTAACAGAAATGTCTTTAACTCTTCCCACTCAAAGTTTTCATTTGTTTCCTTGAAGGTGGGCATTAACTATCAGCCTCCAACTGTGGTGCCAGGTGGTGACCTTGCAAAGGTGCAGCGGGCTGTGTGTATGCTGAGTAATACAACTGCTATTGCTGAAGCATGGGCTCGCCTTGACCACAAATTTGATCTCATGTATGCTAAACGTGCCTTCGTACATTGGTATGTTGGTGAAGGAATGGAGGAAGGAGAATTCTCTGAAGCCCGCGAAGATTTGGCTGCGCTTGAGAAAGATTATGAAGAAGTTGGGGTAGACTCAGTAGAAGCAGAGGCTGAAGAAGGGGATGAATATTTAGAAAACTGAAGTCTGGAAAAGTATATTTAGCAACAACAAATTGCAGAACCCTGTTCACTTGTTTGATTGTTTTCAAATAAAGTTTTAAAGGTTTGTCATTTTTCTTCATTACTATTTATATGTATAGTCACTATGTAAGGACCAATTAAAACTGCAATTTTGGTAGCATCTAGTTATGTGCAAGCTAAAGATAAAATCAGGAAATGGTATGGAGTTTCCTGTGATCCTGAAGCGTTTTGTGACAAACTTATTTTTGGTTTTGCACAAGCAGGAAACTTCTTTTTGTTAAAGGATTAATGGGTGTTATTCCAAGTCTGTCTCTATGTAATAGAAACCTGCTATTAAGGATATCATCCCTGTGAAGCTAGCTTCACAGAAGACGCACAAAAAATAAGTAATGTTGTACTCAAGTAACTTACCTAATTGTAGTTACTGCACATTCCATTACAGTTTTGATTTGAACCAGCACTTAATACCAGTATACTTGCTAACAGGACAGAAGTTGATACCTTGAAAAATAAAAACATGAAAATGGAGAGACTACGCAGACAAGATGTAAAATTTTCTGACAGGCGTGCCTCCCTGCATTCAATTCCCTTTAGATGAAAGGAAAATCTGCTATAAATACTTATATTTTAAATTCCTCCATTAACCTATTAAAAATATGTTTTTTAGTGGTACCTTCAAATTAATACAGCTTCAGACACTTGAGAAATTGCTAAATCACGGGACACAGGAAAAAATTGCTTACCTACTTGCTTAAATTTGTTCAATCTTGAGTTCTGTAAAGGAGAAAAAACCGATTTTTTTGTTGTTTTGTTTTCTATAAAACCACGAGGAAGAAAAATTTTTCTACATGTGCTAAAGATACCCGGATTAAATTTATGGAAGTACTTGGATGTAGAGCATACCATGAATGCACAAGTTACTAAGTTCTAAAGAAAGCTGCTGTATTTAAAACCAAGGGTGTTTTTGCATCCAGGACGCTGGAAGGTCCCAGATTCCAGCAGCCCACCTCGCTAGGCACGCTACTGCTAGCGGCACTTGCTCCAACTCAGCGCTGGCTCACCTCCGACTGCTCGGCGCTCCGCGGCAACTTATATTCGAACCGAGCAACGCGTAAGGCAGAAACGCGCCCAGCTCTTTCCTAAGATGTATGATTCTGTGAGTGGCGCGCGGGAATCCCCCGCGCCGTCCCGCCCCGCCCCGCGCCCGCTGCGGAACCGTGGGTGGATGCGGAAGCCACGGGGCGCAGCGCGGCTCCGGGAGCTGTGGCTGCTGCTGTAGCTGGGGGCTTCGGGGGGCCATGGTGCAGCTTTACAACCTGCACCCGTTCGGGTCGCAGCGAGTAGTGCCCTGCGGGCAGGAGCCGGCGCACTTCTGCTGCGGGCCTGACGTGCTTTTCGTGGCCGGCGCGGCGGCCAGCTGTGGGGTGGAGGTGTTCGCCTTGCGCCACGAGGGCCGCTGCGAACCCCTAGGCTCCTTCGCCACGCTGGGATCCGTGCTGCACATGGCGCACAGCCGAGCAGGTAGGTCAGCGCCGGCCGCCGCTGGGCCCGGGAAGGCTGAGGCGTGTCCGGGCCGGGCGCGGGGCGGTGCAAACGGACACTACTGGGCTGGGGTGAGGGGCGAGCGGAGGCCGTGGGGCTCCGCTGGGGCGGGTGGCCTGTGCCGGGTGCGGAGCGTGTCGTGGCCCCGCGGCAGGACGGCTTGGCGGTCCCTGCCCGCCCGGCGCGGCCGCTGGTGGCGGGTTCAGGCGCCTCTCGGCGGAGCCGGGCGCCAGCCGCGAGCGAGCTCGCGAAGCGGCGGCTGAGGCGCGGAGGGGCAGGGAACCGAGCGTGACGGCCGCAGCGTGGACCCGGCGCCTGTTTGTCGTCTTCCTCCGCTCTGGCGGGACTCTGCGCTCCCGCTCTTGGCCACTCTGATTTCAGAGCGCGGGGTGGGGGGTGTTTGTGTCTCTTCTCCCTAGCTGATTCCACGGCTCTTAATGAGACTTAGGCTTTTTGTAAATGGGTATTTGGGAGTGAAAATACCTTGTCTCCGAGCACTGCTCTTTCGTTTTAGAATTACATCTGGCCCTAGACCTGTATGTTAGTTCACTTTCTTTAATGGCGTGTGAAGTGTGCTTCGCCTAGCAAAGAAACTTGCATTCTGGATTTTGTTAAAGAAACATTGGTGAAAACTTCTTTCGAATTTTATGTGAGAGTTGAGAATTTAAGATACTCTTTGAAATGTTCTTTGTTGGAACAGCAGGTAAACAGCTCGAAAACTGTCATCTATTCTGTATTGACGTTTTAGTACTGTTGCTTTATTTTAAGGAGACTATTTGGTGACAATTGAAGAGAAAAGCAAAGCAACTTTCCTAAGAGCATATATGAACTGGAGATGCATGTCTGCAGGGAGTTCTCGTGTTTGTGTCCGGATGGTTGGTCACAAGATGGAAGAGTCATACAGTGAAACCTTAAAAGATCAGATGTCAATTGTGGAAATGCCACTTCCAGATCCTCCGCTGTGTGTTTCATGTTGTCCTGTAAATGGAGATCTTCTTGTGGGCTGCAAAAATAAACTAGTCATGTTCTGTTTGAAATACCTGGTCATAAACCAGAATTTGACTGTATTAGACTTTGAACGCACCTTAATTTTACACATTGATAACTTAATTCCTGCGGAAGTTGCATTCTGTGCCAGACATATAGCCATAACAACAGAATTGGATGTTCTGATCTTGAAACTGGAACTGATCCAAAGTGCAGACAGTAAAGAGCAATATGCACATCGAGTTAGTACACTAGAAGAGCCTGGGAATGGAAGTAAGTAGAGATACTTATTTTTTTTCTGCTTCTGAGAATCAGTTAAGTGATTGCTATTACTCTTAAAGTAGGCTCTAACAAGGTAATTGCCCTTCGGAAAGTATTTTAAGATAATTTTTGTGCCATCAGTTGAAAGTTACAGTGTATGAAAAGTTCTGCTATGTGTAGTTGGAGGTAACACTTAAATATGCTGTTGTTCTGTGGACACTTTCAGGATGGTGCAGCCACAGAATTAGGTATCTGTTTTGAGGTACCACCACTGGCCAAATCAAAGCGGTAGAAAGTCAGTGTGTTGTGTTCAGAAAAATTCTTCTATCAGAGTCACTGCCCAGATAACCAGGTCTCTTCTAAGGGACAAGGAAGAGGCTGAACGAAAGAATCATCTCGCAAACCTCAAAATGATAGAATATCTTGAGCTGGAAGGGGCCCACAAGGATCACTGAGTCCCAACTCCTGGATCTGCACAGGATTACTCGAAAATCAGACCTTATGTCTGACAGTGTT
The DNA here is from genome assembly GCF_011077185.1 of Oxyura jamaicensis. Classification (NCBI taxonomy): domain Eukaryota; kingdom Metazoa; phylum Chordata; class Aves; order Anseriformes; family Anatidae; genus Oxyura; species Oxyura jamaicensis. The sequence continues at coordinate 25,865,776 of NC_048901.1, read as the reverse complement.
GTCCAAATCCTTGGGACCTGCTACAACAATTCCATGTGGTTGTGCTGCAGGCCTCAGAGCTGAACGTGGTGCTGTAGATGGGGGAGAGAGAGGTGCTCAACGAGAGGGGGAGAATCACCTCTCTCGACTTGCTGGCTGCACTTCTGATGCAGCCCAGCATACAATTGACTTTTTGGGCTGCAAGCACGCACTGCCAGTCCTTTCATTGCCAGTTCTTTCAGAAATCTTGACTCTGAAGGAATGAGACAGGTGAGGCCTAAATGAAAGATTGTTCTTGTCTTCTAGCAGAGCTCTTCTAAAAATCTCATGGTTTCAAGAAGCCATTGCTAATTAGGTAGCTGTAGTTGGAATGTTTAGTTGATATTGTGCCAGCATTTTGTTATTACTAAATGGAATGGTTTGAATAATTAATGTATTTCTGTTGTTAAGGTGTAAAAGATGAACACCTTTCAACACACACTTTGCAACTTGAATTAGATGAGTTCGTCATATGTCAGAAGCCAGTGGAACTGCTTGGGGAAGAAAGTAAGCTATGCGAGATACCCATCACACTGGAATCCACAGAGTTAGCTACAGAAGACACAAAGCACTTTCAAGTGCGGTATCTCCTTTTCAGGTATTACAAATGCATTTTCCCCTGTGTGGGTTAACTGTTACGTACTGGTGATGTGTAATGTCTGCTTTCATCATACAGCCTTGTATGCTGTGAAGACCGTGCACTAGAACTTCTCTTGTGATATATCAGAAGAGATTTTTTTTCTAAGCGTATAGAATCATTTAGGTTGAAAAGGATCTCCTGTGGTCATCCAGTCCAACATCCTACTCCCAAGCAGAATCAGCTGGAGTAGGTTTTCCAGGACCTAGTCCACTTAGGTTTTGAGTAGCTCCTGAGATGGGGGAGACTCTACAACCTCTCTGGGCAGCCTGTTACAGTGTCTGACCACTCAGGTTTTTGTACTTTCATTCTGAACTGGCCAAACTAAGTTTTACATGTGTCATTCTGAAGCAGCATGTGTCAAACTCTGTTATGGTTTAGAGAAGCCTACTATAAAGTGTAACACACAAGACTAATCATCAGTCCTGGCTGTGTGACCTTGATCAAGGTACTGCCTTCTTTGTGTCTGTTGAGTGGTTGGAAAGCTGCCTGGCTGAGAAGGACCTGGGAGTTTTGGTTGATAGTCAGCTGAATATGAGCCAGCAGTGTGCTCAGGTGGCCAAGAAGGCCAACAGCATCCTGGTTTGTTTAAGAAGCAGTGTGGCCAGCAGGTCCAGGGAAGTGATTGTCCCCCTGTATTCGGCTCTGGTGAGGCTGCACCTCAAGTACTGTGTTGAGTTTTGGGCCCCTCGCTACAAGAAGGACATGGAGGTGCTCAAGTGAGTCCAGAGAAGGGCAGCGAAGCTGGTGAGGGGCCTGGAGAACAAGTCTTACGAGGAGCGGCTGAGGGAGCTGGGACTATTCAGCCTGGAGAAAAGGAGGCTCAGGGGTGACCTTATCGCACTCTACAGGTACCTGAAGGGAGGCTGTAGCGAGGTGGGGGTTGGTCTATTCTCCCACGTGCCTGGTGACAGGACGAGGGGGAATGGGCTAAAGTTGCGCCAGGGGAGGTTTAGGTTGGATATTAGGAAGAACTTCTTTACTGAAAGGGTTGTTAGTTACTGGAATAGGCTGCCCAGGGAAGTAGTTGAGTCACCATCCCTGGAGGTCTTTAAAAGACGTTTAGATGTAGAGCTTAGGGATACGGTTTAGTGGAGGACTTGTTAGCGTTAGGTCAGAGGTTGCACTCGGTGATCTTGGAGGTCTCTTCCAACCTAGACAATTCTGTGATTCTGTGATACTCTGCAGGTTTCATCAACTCCAGCTAAAGTGATACTTCAATACCTTTAATATTTATATATATGTGTGTGTATATATATATATAAAATCTCCCCTTGTGCAGCTGGCAGAGGGGAGTTTACCAAGTATCTTAAGCACTAAGAAACTACACCTTTTATTTTTGTGGTAATCAAAACCATTACACTTCTATCTAAAACTGAGTAAGAACTGACATCTCAGTCCAGCTGTGAATTTTGAAGCAAGGCAAGAAAAAGGATGACTCATAAAAGGAAAGAAAAGTAGGATTGAGGTTGAATTTTGTTCAGTTAAATAAAAAGGAAGAAAGAAAGATTAAATCAAGATTCAAATCAATTGCAGCACATCTTCAATGATCCCAGACTTTGGCACATGACTTGTAGACAAGCAAAGAAAGAATTTTTGGTTGCAGGAACTTGTTGTTTCTAGCTGTGCTACATTCTTCTTAGCATTGCTAAGCTAATCACATTAGTAGGATGAAGGCAAAATAGTTGAGTATTAAGACGTCAACTGTGGCTGTTAGAACTATTGTTCTTTCCTTGCCCAAGGTGAATGGTAATAGTTTCTCACTGATGTCCCATGTTGGTTTGGATATTTCCTCTAGGCATTTTGCACCTGACCAGTCGCCTTTTGGGTTTTGTGAAGAGATGAAGTTGCACTCTGTTCAACTGCTTCCTATATACCAGACAGGTAGATGCATATGCGTGGATGCATTATGTTGTGTGTCACAGGTGTCCTGGGAAAGGAAGGAACTTCTCAGTATAATCTCTTTTTTTCACACTGTTGCTGTATGATTTGCTTTAAAATTAAGGTATTTCCTCCCTTTTCAGTGATTTAAACTGAGCTTCAGAAATGTCTTTACATTTTTGTAAGTTCTGTGTAAACTTTGAATGAAAATACCAATTCAGAGCACCATAAGAGTAAGTCTGTTCAAAGACAGCTCTTATCAGTTCTCTACTGACAAATTTTACATCAAAAAACAGTCACTTTTTACATTGCATAAATAAAATTATCCTCAGTGTCACCATTAACATTCTAGGCTGTCTCTGAGAGTCAACACTGGAAATCAGAGTAGTAAACCTCAATAATTTTAAGGTACAGGTTACCTTTATGCCAGACTTTATTTAAAATGACAAGGGATGAAAGCAAATTTCAGGGATTCACCAATAAACACTAGCTCAAGCTTCAACATAACCAGGGAAAAATTTAATCCTTTGTTATGTCACCTTTACTGACTGCTCACCCAGTTTGTGGTTGTCTGTTCTGTTCAGTAGCAAAGTCTCAATGAGTTGTTTTAGACCAGACTGATCATTCGAGCTATGGGTGTTCAGTTGTGATGAATCTGCCAGGACTCCCATATACTGTTGGGTCTATGGAAATTATTTGCTTGGTGATTCATCCACGCTTTTGTTAGAAATGCCTTGAAATGTGAACATGGCATACAAATTGATGTGTTACCAACCAGTACGCTGTTCTTCATGTAGTTCTTTCTCTTCAGTAGCTACTAATAAAACCAGTTGGAACTTGGTCAGGTCTGAGAGTAGTTTTTAGGCATCCGGCTTACAAAGGAATTGCAAGGTTTTGATTTACGAGATGTATATAAAATGCCTTTCTTATTGTTACATCTAGGAAGTTCTGTGACAGCCCATGAGGAAACTGAGAACAAGAGAGAACTACTCAGTCTCTTTTGCTTTTTCTCTTTGCCTCATGTTGGATACCTCTACTCTGTTGGGAAGTTAGTAGAACTGATTTCTACTTACCAGTATTCAGAGAAGTCAGAGCAGGCAGTTCTCACTCCACAATACCTGCACGTCATTACAAGGTACTATATTTATGATTTTGCTGATTGTATGACTACCTTTCTCTTTGTGCCTTATTTTTTCCTGAAGCATTCTGGGCTAGCTCATGTTGTGGTATAGAACATCCTCCTGCCTAGGCCTCAAAGCCCATTTCTGCACAAGGAGAAAGATCTGATTCTCTTTAGTCTTGGCTTTTGGATTATTGCAGGTCTTTGTTTTCTTCGTCATCAGTGTTGTTTCTTCTTTCCCTCTAGTGAGAACCTGCAGTGTTTCACAGTGCGGTGCAGTGCAGCAGCAGCTCGTGATGAGGATCCATACGTTGATACGACTGCAAAGGTGCACATATCAATATTTTGCTAAAAGAATTGGAGTAGCAGTGTGACACTTTGTTCCCCTGTGTTTCCTTCTGAAATCATGTTGGTTTCTATTGGCTGTGACCAAAAAAAAATCAAAAATTATTTTATTTCAATCGGTGGTATATTCTAAAAGTCCGCATGTGTATCACTGAAACAATCTATTATTGTTGTTCAAGATTCTAGATAATTAATAGAATGTTTTCAAAAACATCACAAACTATGATATCACAAGTTTTCAACTAAATTCCGTGCTATTCTGAATGGAGGGAGCAGTTTTTCCATATTACAGCTGATGGTGCTTGTAAAGCGTAACTGTCTTGAAACCTAAACTTTGGTTCTTTGTTTTTGAGGTGTGCATGTAATAGTAAGCTGCAGACACTCGTGGGTGTTCATATTGCAGGCTGCCCTCCACAGGCTGCAGACCCACTGTGGCAAGGGTCCTCCATGGGCCACTGTCCCTTAAGGGTGCCCCTACTCTAGTGTGGGTCACCAATGGACCACAGTTGTGCAGGGGTGCCTCTCCCTGGTGTGGGTTTCCCACAGGCTGCAGTCCTTTAGTGGAGTTCCTTCTCCATCGTGGAGTTTGACAGGTACTTGCTTTTTTCTGCCATTTCTGACATCAATTTCAGAGCTGGCTAGTTCTGGTTATGACAGGCCCAGGGCAGTTTATAGCCTCCAGGTCATCACTGCAGCCCTCTGCCTCCTTACGAAAGATTGAGGTTTCTTCAAAAAGTAGGGCACACATAATACATGATGCTGTGTTGCCTTGCTTCACACATACTGTGTATACTAATTTGTAAATGTGGTATTTTATCTTAGAGTTACAAGGGTAGAATATTTCTGGGCAAATGAGGTTGCATTTTTCCATTTTTAGTCCAACCTAGAGGATACGGTATGTTTTGACTGAAAAATGCATGTTGAGTAAGTCAAGGATGTAATACTGGATAGGCAACATAACAATAAATATTTCAAACAAATATAATATTTCTATCTGTATTTTTGTTCTTTATAAAATGTAAGCAACTGAAATCAGGACTTTTGTAAACACATCAGGCAGTCTTACATCTCAGCCAAATTCAAACTATTTGGGATTAACTTTTCCACATTAGGTAACATGTTTCCTCTTTGATTTAAAGACTCACTCAAAGCACACACTAACTGAAATAACAAAACACACTTGCTTTTCTTTATAGGCTTGTCCACCTGTTGCTCTGGATGTCTGCACATTACGAATGCAGCTTTTTATAGGACCAAGAGCTATCTGTCATTTCAAAAACCATGTAATTCTTCTGACTAAGGCTAACACAGAAGATGTTACTGAAAGACGAAAGCCTACAAGAAAGATGCTGTAAGAATTCGCATCTTCTGGGGAGATGGGATTTATAGCTCTGTGTACAGTGGTGAATTTTCAGGTGTTGGAGTGAAAGAGGATCCTCCGTGGAAAGACAGTTGGGACATAATTCCCTAGCTGATGGATGAGAACAGAAATCAAGCTTTGATTTCTGAATTCTACTCTATTAAATGACTTGGAAGAAATTGAAAGTTGCAATTTTACAAAATAAGTTACTCAATATTGTCAAAGCCAACTTTCATATGTAATGTTAAAATAACATTATGAAGAACGTATCTGCTACTGAGAAGAAAAAAATAGTTACCCTGGCAAAAAATATGTAGGCGTTATGGACATGCAGGCTAACAAAATGTGTTGTAGCAAAAAATGAAAATTTCTTAGAAAGAACCTTTAACTATATGTAAGACAGTTGTGAACATGGCAATATTAATGACAAAAGAAGCACTGGACTTTGGCCCAAGTTAGTATTGTTGTATGTATGTAGTCAAAGTTTTTCACCAAGAGGGTGGTCAGGCGCTGGAACAGGCCTCTCAGAGGGTCATGGCACCAAGTCTATCAGAGTTCAAGAAACATTTGGACAATGCTCTCAGACACTTGGTCTGATTTTTTTTGTGGTCCTCTGGGGACCCAGGAGTTGGACTCCTAGTGGGATCCATCTCAGATATTCTATGATTAGTAAAGAAATGGAACAGGAAGACACTGTTTTCCTACAGTGTTTTAATGTTAGGGAATTGAAGACCTAGCCAATATATTAAAAGTGTTCAAGTACTTTTTTTTACACCTTGTCTTGATAAATGTGTGAATTGAGCTGCAGGGGCAAAAGTGCAGTAAATCTTTATGGAAAGTAACTGAACATCTTAACTAATTTGAATTACCCACCTTTGTGTATGTACATGATATACCTGGTGTTAAATCAAGGAGAAGATGTAGTTGACGGTTTCTAATGATGATGTTTTGGGTGTATGAATGTGACTATCTATTACTAGCCATTACAACTTCAATTCACAACTTAATTCTCAAACATCTACTAGTCTGCAAACATACCTGGTTATGCATTTTAACTGTCAGGTTTTTGTTTGTTTTTGGCTACTGAATGTTTATTTGGACATTGGCAACTTAACTCTTTTCCTTTTCTCTAGTTCCAGAAAGGCTAATAGCATCAAATCCAGAACAAATTCCGAGTCAGAGCCTGGTTGGAATTTATATATTATAAACACTGTTTCAACCATCCAGCTGTACAGAGAAATGGTATTTCCAACTCCTCCTTTTGTTTATTGTCTAAAAATAGGTACTGTTAAACTCTGCTGAATATACTGTAATATATTTCTTATGAATAGCTCATAATTCTATTTCAAATACCTGCTGCCTTCTCTAGAACTGTTTCTGTATATTCTTTATTTTTACCAGCATCCAAAGTGTATTGTATATCTGTTCTAGGTAGATTATAGTAGAACTTACGAAAACGCAAAAACTGAGAGTTGCATCCACCTTCTAAGTGAGGCTCACTTACTAGTCAGAGCAGCTATAATGGACCCTGGTTTCCTTAAATCAGATGATAAAGAAGAACTTCTAAGAGCATTCAGAGAAAGTTGTGCCTTTTTAGGAGACTGCTACAGCAGGTATGTTTTAGATGTCAAAGTGATACAGATGAGCTTTTGTTTCCAATAAGGTAGCCTTAAAATGAAAATCAATTATTCCTTGCTATTTTACATTGGCATGGCATGTATATTTCAAATATTTACATTCTACCAGAACAGCTTAATCTGGTCCTCTGCTAAGTGCCTGGTTGTTTTTATTGTCAGTTTAACACAAAATACAATGTTACCTTGAGTATTAGCTATGTATTTGCAGATACTGGTGTGTTTGCAACCTTGATGTGTTATTTTAATTCTTAGAAACAGTGGTGTCAAATGTGTTGCTCTTAATTTTTCATTTTCCTTCCCATCTGTTGCTTTCAGGTTTGACACAAAGGATTACCACCTTGCTTTGCCATACTATCGAATGGCAGGTTTATCCATGACTGAAGTTTTAGAGCGACTAGTTTCAGAAGGTGATGAAATACAGACATATGAAAGAGGTTTTATATTTTATTTAACTCACTCTCTTAATGAAGATACAACTGAAGAATTAAGCAAGGTAGAAACAAGTATTTTTTTGTTAATCGGTTGATTTAATTACAATTTTAAGAACTGTGCATCAAATATTAATTAAAATTTCCTTTGAAATGCTGAACTGTTTATTTAGTTTTACAATTATTATTTTTCATACATTTTTTAATTTACCCATTTTTGAGAAAAGAGCATGCATGTAACAGCTGCGATACTTTGGGCTGCTTTCAAGCAACTTATGGATTTGGTTATCACAAGGCATATTGATAATGATGGTTCCCACTTGCACGCAGAGATACTTTTGTGCTAGAAAAGTTCTGTCTCAAATCTCTTTCATTTCCCATTTCTGCAACAATGCAAACTGTTTTTTGAACCTTGCCATATTGCACAGATTGGTAAAATTGATTCAGTGTGGTAGAGAGTTCTAGCTTTTCAGAATATGTGCTGAATCATTCCTGGTTAGAGAACCTTTACTTTCACTAGTTAAGGATTTGGTAGCTAAGCTGTACTTGCCTATTCAAAAGAAGAAAATAAATGCTTCTTATGCCAGAAAACATTACGTATCTGGAAATGTTAAAACTGTCAAATGGGTTTTATTTTAATAGGAATCAGCAAATAAAGTTCTCCAGATATTCGGTGTTGCTGATCCCATCCAGCTGCCTCATATCCTCTGCAGTCCCTGCATGAGAAATGTATGTCCTTTGACAGCTGTGAAGTATCTTCATAAAGTAGAAAACAGTATGCCGTCAGTGGTCCTCACACTTACTAAGGCTTTCATGGCTCTGAAAATGGGAGATCTGATGATGTATGAGCATGAGATGGGCTCCCATAAGGAGGTAAAGTATGCTGAAAGCATGAACTGTTCACTTTTTGCAAAGCTCAAGTCAGTAAGTTTGGCTAGTTTTTACTGTTTTACAGTAAAACATCCTTTCAGTTGCTCCTCTTCCTCCTGGTATGTTTTGTAGGCTCCACTGAATGTCTGCAATAACAGTAAGATCCAGGACTAGTGTACGCTGGGATGGTTCTGTCTTTGCAAAGCCTTATCAATAAACAAATGTTTATTGATTTATTTTTTAATAAATGCAGTTTACTGGAACGTAACAGGCTCTGCAGAGCCAATGCTCTTCACCAATATGGCAGGGTTGCATAGTAGCATTTTTCCACCTTTCCAACTCTCCACCTATATTTAATACATGATTAACATGCAGTGTGCCCATGAAAACCGACCATCTGTATATAAACAGCCCTTATAAAATGGCTTTTGTAGCAGAATGTCCGTGGTGCATACAAGCCAAAGTTTCTGTATACAATCTCCTTATACAATTTCCCATCTTCTGTAGAATCAAAGTACTTAACCCTTATTAAGACTAGATCAGAACCTACTTCAGTGCTATCAAAATAAGAATTCCACATCAGTGGGGAAAAAGTGTTAGCCGATCATTCTCTGCCATAGGTGTTCACATGTGGATTTAGACTGAGACCAGTCTGTAAATTACTTCTTGTTAAGATTCTTCAGGAGTGTTGAAAAAGGAATGTTCAAAGTTTACGGAGCTTGAAATCTGAAATCTTTGAGTGTGAGCTGTTGGAGGTCTAAAAGGTTTTTTAAATAAACTGATAGATAGTCCAAACTTTGATACCAAGCTTCAACAGGAAAAGTCCTTGGAGAGCTTTCAAGAGTTACCAGTTTTTGAATTGCAAGTTGGGAACTGTGGATAGCTGCTTCAATTATGGTATTTAGGACCACCTGCTTTCTAACCATTTGCAGGAAGATCAGGTGAAATTGTGATATTACAAACAAGCTAAGAAATACACATTCACGGAATCACAGAATGGTTGAGGTCAGAAGGAACCTCTGGAGATCATCTGGTCCAACTATTCACCACCACCAGTCCATTGCATATGTGTCATTTGGAGGTTAGGGATTTGGTTGTGTGTTGTTTTTTTTTTTCCTCCTATTTTTAATTGATCTATTACAAAAATGCTTTACTGCATCTCACCTTTAAAAAGTATTTTAGTGCAAAGTCTAAAAAATAATGCTTCTAGAAAGATAAAGAAAGGCAAGATAGTTTCTACACATAGGGGTTGAGAAATGTAAACTTTCTTCCTAGGCCTGCCTTATATTTCTTGTGTAATTCATTTAATACGTTCAGGCATCACTTCCCAGGTGTTTTTAAAATGTAAATAATATTTTGTTATATTACCTTCAAAAGCACTCAAATGCCCAGAAACAACTTAGAGTTGCATATTGTGCAGCATGTTTTGGTCATTGTTTCAGGGGTATTTTCAATATAAAAATAGTATTTCAGCAAAGTAGTTAATTGAAATTGCAGCCAGTGATTTTTCAGAACACCCCATGTGTTTAGTGATTCCATAGTAAAATCTTTCCTATGCGTACAGTAATTCCAGCTTTCAACAGCATGTTTTTTCCAGTGTTCAGGCAATTGTCATGGTCCTCAGGAGTCACTGATCCAGCACACAGTTTGGACCTGGATCTCTGGAGAGCTACTCTATAAATTGTAGAAAGTTTTTATTTCCTTCCCCTTACTTTTCTGTATTTCATCTATGTAAACTTGACCGCCTGAGAAAATACTGAGTTTGCAGAGTTGAATTGTACATGGATTGAGTTCTTTACCTGATTTATATCTGACTATGTTTGTAGACAGTACTGGCTTCTGGCTTCACTGAGCAACCAAAACTCCTGAGACAGTATAAAGAAGGAATCGTTATTCCAACTGAATTTGCTGTTCACCTGAAGGAGATGCAGCCTGGATTATTGGTGGCTGCCACTGTGGCTTTACATGAGAACAGTAAAATTGAACTGGAAGAAGCAGATGTGTTTTTCAAGGTTGGCCTGTGATAATTTTTTCCTTTTTTTTTTTTTTTTTTTTCCCCACGTACTGATGTTATGAGTAAGCAAAGTGGTAGTGGTCTCAGTTGCTACTTCAGTCATCTTTCAGCATCTTTTTTTTGAAAGAGAGAGATGAAGGTTGGATATGTTTCAGTTTTGGTAGATGACTACAGAATCAGAATCTGGAACTTCTGGAAAGAAATATTGGTCAAATCAGGAAAAAAAAAAAATCCATTAACACTTGAATAGAAAATACCCCAGTCTGAGGGATCCTTCAGTGACTTCCTAATAGTTTGGCTTTCTAAGACTATTGAAACTTAACAGAATTTGGATAAATCACTTCCATAAGCTCATTTTGATGAGACATATTTCTAAATAATGAGAATATTAAATACACATTATATATTAAATATGCTTAAAATGTGAAGGTATATAATGCTCTGATCATCTGTATACATTTCTGAAAGAAGAGCCGGTCTCTGCAGTTTATGGAATGAAAAATAGAATTATAGAATGGCTGGGGTTGGAAGGGACTTTAATGATAATCTAGTTCCAACCCCCCTGCTGTGGGCAGGGATGTCACCAACTATATCAGGGTGCCAAGGGTCCCATCCAACCTCGATTTGATCAATTGGATCAATTCAATACATTGAATTGTTTTTCTAGTCACTGACGTTTTCTTTGTTTGGACTGGGAATAGACAAAACTATTTTTTCTACAATCAGTAATGTTGTTTGGATTAAAACCACATATACTTCAATATTGGTATGTTGTGGTCTTGCATCTGTTACTGTGAAAGACCTGTATCAGAAATACCAAATCATGAAATTTGAAATAGAACAAATACGTTTTTTCAAAGTCAGGTGTAAACTGAGTAACAATTGTTTTCCGTGCCTGACATATCAGGCCTTAAAGCCCAGAAACATTTCCCTTGTGGGACCTACCATTATAACCAACTGAGCTGCATAGCATTTTGTTATAATTGGCCTTTGATTACATTAAGATTCTTTTCTAGAAGACATCTGTTAGGCTGTTGGTGTATGTAAAAGCCTCCAAAGTAGCAGTCACTAAGTCCTTGCTGACAATGAGTTGACATTTCTGGCAGTGGAATAAATCAAGAAGTAATCAAATCTATAAGTTAGAATTGATTGCTTAAAAATCATTCCATGAACTTTATACCTTGCCAAGTACTGTATTATGTAGAATCACATCTATCACCTCAAGACAAAAAAGGAACCAACATCCTGCCACTAGTAGAAGTGAAAAAGCGTTCCTTTTGTTTGTTCTAACTTCTGCTACTAATTGCCACATTCTATACTAACTTGCTGTTTTCTAATGTTTTTGTTCTTAGATATTGTGTAATAACAGTGAAAACACTGTTCCTCAGCTCTTGGTAGATTTCTGGGAAGCTCTCCTTGTTGTATGCTCTCAGGAAGATGTACTCCAGGAGCTCTTACTGAGGGTTACTTCTCAGTATGTTTGGAGAATATCAAAGAAGCAACTTCCTGAGACTAAGCCATTGAAAACAACAGAGGATCTGGTAAGTGTACTACTCAGAAGTTTTGTCTGTATTGTCCATCCAAAGTCTATCCAAATATTTGTATTTCAATTCTGGACAGTTTATCACTTAAAAGAACCAAGACTGAAAGTAAATAATGTAGTGTGCACTTACCAGACAGATGGTTCTGGGGAATCCTATCTTTTAGGAGCATTTGGAAATACAATCAGCAGGAATCTCAGCTCTGGGCAGAAATAAGGGCTAAAATGAAACAATGAGAGTTTATTTTTTTTTCCCTTAATGAAAAATTTACAAAGCTGACTAAATGAGGAAACATAGGAGTGATGGATTGTAAAGTATTCTGAGTAGGGAGTCTAAAATACAGAATTAAATAGAAGTTTCCAGTTTATTTGTTATTCAGTTATATGAACCAGAAGAAAGAACAGTTGCTATTTCAAGTATACTATTTAAGAACAAAATTTTCTTCACTTGTGAGGGGGTGTGGTGTGGGTGTGTTCACAAGGAACTGTCACTAACAGAAATACTTATTTTATTACAATTTCTGTCTCTCCATCTCTCTTGCTCTCCATCTCTCTTGCTCTCTCTCTCTCTCTCATAGATAAACTCCTGTAATCGTTTTGGGTTCATTTTCCCATGGGTTACTTTCATAATGTCAATGGGATCTCCACCTCATAAAGATTATCCTGAAGATATTTCAAAGCTACAGGTATGGAACCCTTAAACTTTGCTGTTTGCAACTTAGATCTGTTCTGCAAATTTTCGTGCCTGTAGAGCTTTTTCTAGCAGCCCCCCCTCCTCCATCCCTGCCCACTCCCCGAATTACCCATGTTGACACATCAGTTACCCTAAATGACACATCAATAATTGTGATACTTACTTTTCAGTTAACTCTAAACTTAATCAGTTCTCAATAACATTTAATAAAATAAGTATTATTTCAAATGTACTATGATAAGTACAGGCCTTTTGTTCTAAGGTTATGGTTAGCATTCCTTTGCAAAGTTTGATTTAAATCCAAACAATACTTTTTTTTTTTTTTTTTTTTTTTTTTTCTGTCTCTAGTCTCTTCTATGTAGTCAGTCAATGAATATAACTGCAGCTCTGCCTATCTTGGAACCTCTGATAGAGGCTGGCAATGTCGGCCTCACCATCCATGTTCTGTGCAGTACCCATCTAGGCAAGTATGAGGATTCCATTGACCAGCTTCTCAAAAGGTGTCCTGCTGCAGCTGTGTTATATGCTCAACACGAGCTGAAGGATGATAGTCAGGTGAGCTACTTTGGTTAAACTCCTTCCGTTTTTTTTTTTTTTCCTCTACCTAAAATGTTACCGTATACAGATGGACTCTGGATGGAGCAAATAGCCAATATTTCGGATGAAGTAAATTACTTAGCTTGCTTTGAATCACTTGCCTGGCCTTTAAATTCCGTAACTCAATCCCACTATTTTTAATGAAACATTTTTTCCTGTTTCTTCTGTGACTCCCTATATTCATTCTAGTAAGTTTAAAGCATAATCTTTTCAGAGAGCAGAGGATCTCAGAAAACAGAGTAATTTTTTCCATTATAAGTGGAAAACCATCTAGTTTCTCACTAATCCGTGTTCTAATTTGTTTGATATTATTGTATAACGTGTCATATTTTAGTAATAAGCTAGGAGAAGATCCTTCAAATAATATCATGTTTAAATATGTTCTTCTTGTGTTTTTAGTGTCACCTTACTATCACAATGGTACTGGTACAGTAGTGAGAAATTTCACATTCTTTATGTCCCATTTTTCAGATAGGCCTCCATGCAGTTTTAACTGATGTAACTGATTCTATTCCAGTGTTTTGGGAGTACAGAATTTTACTTCCATTGCCCATCACAGCTACTTAATTGTCTGCATTTTTGTTGGCCAAACTCAGCAAAGGTGATTGTCTACCAGATGGAAATAATATTGCTGCATTCAAGACCAAATTTTTACTTCATGTTCAGATCTAAAAATTGTTTCTTTGATAATTTTCATGTTGGTTATAGAGTTGTGAGGGTACAATAATGAATCAGAACACAGGTGGTAGAAAAGGGTTACCATGTTTAAAAAAGGAAAGAAGGAAATCTCTTCCCCCTCTTTTCACCCTTACTGACAAAATGACAGTAAATAGCTCACTACTTTAGCTGTTGGAAGCAGATTAGGTCAGAACACAACAGTGTTCTTACAATAATTTTATTCACCACTTTGCACGGAGCTGTTTGGATGGAAAAAAAGTCCTCTTACAAACACTTTATCTGTACAGGCACTAGGGGGCACTGTTTAACTCTGTCAAGTATGAAAAGATCACTGAAAGTTGGAAATAATCTGCAAAAACACTGCATTTCAAATCATTACATAAGTTAATTAGTGATTCCATCGTAACCTATCTGCATATACATCTGATCTTAGTTCAGTGTATTTTTAGCAGGTCTTTCATACTCTTAACTGCAGTCATTGTTAATTTACACTTTTGCTGTGGGTTTTTATGAATTAGGCTGTTTGGTGGAACAAACTGCTTCCAGAACTTTGCAAGAGAACCAGACATACTGAAAATGACTATCCTGTTCTTATTTCATCACTAAAAGGTAAATCAATTGATTATAATTTAACTACAGAAGCCTTTGTATATCATCTGACATTCTAAATATTGTCCAGCCTTAGAGAATACTGATGTGATATTTTCAAAGAAAGGGGACTAAGTTTCTATGTTTAAAGCTAATAAAACTCAGCAGGCTTTCTCATAATCAGAGCAGCATTCTGCAACATACAGTGTTGCCTCATATAAAAATGATGCCATCCTTTTTATATTGAAAGCAATTGCATTGTGGGAATCATTGCTTCTATATTGGTCAAGAATAGATACCATTTAAAGAACTCAGTTTCCCTAAAACATAGGGATTGTTTTTTTTTCTGGGCTAAGTGACTATATGGTTCTAAGCAATGACAGCTAACAAGCTACTGTTGATAACCTAGTGGGCATTTAAGTGTATACTCATGATTAAGTTACAGACTGTAAAAACTACAATGTGTCACTGATAATTGGTCACATTTAAGCAGAAGGAAACGTTTGGCAGAGTGGTGGTGGGGTTACAAATCTTTGGTTAGTGGAAATAAAGAAGTAAAGAAACCAATCCTAGTAGCTGATGTAGTCCTGTTGTTATATGTTTGTAGGAAGTCAATAATACTGCATAGATAAGCAACATGTGCATTTGTTTTTGACAGAATAAGAAGACTGAATAAAATAAATTATTAAAACAAAACAGTGTGCTCCTTGGGGTCAGAACAACAGCATCACTGAGCTGCATGGTGCAGCATAGGTTGCCATGCTGCATTATAAAGTTCTAGTTTGAAGTGCTAGCATGTTTGTTTGTGTTTTTTTTGTACTTGTTTTCATGTGATAACTGTGCTATAATAAGCACTTAAGAACATGTTTAACAGCTTCTTCTTAGAGGCTGTTTGCAAAACATCTGTTTTAACGTATAGTGCCATATTAGAGTACTGGTAGAGTTCCAGGGCTGCTTTTTCATTTGCTACAAAACATGTGGAGTACTACATTAGACTTCCGTAAACATTACTGCCACATGTAGACCTGATGAATTAAGATAAAGGTTTGGTTTTAATCTAAGACTAACTGTATTTGCTCTCTAATGGGTGCGTCTCTGATTTTTATTTCAGTTACAGTATTTACATCACTTGATGACTTCAGTTAGTAATGACCGTGTTAATATTTTTTTGTTTCTTTGTTCTAACCAAAATACCCTAAACATGATTTTCTCTTCTGCTTTGGGCAGAAACTTTATCAGTTGTTGCAATGGAATTGGAACTAAGGGATTTCCTTAGTCTTCTACCAGAGGATGGAACTGCAGCATTTTTCCTGCCACATCTTCTTCACTGCAGCCAGAGGAAACTGCTGACCTAGACACAATGAATGTCTACTATGCATTCAAATACCATGAATGTGCTGGAATAAAAAAGTATATTTAAAAAGAGAAATGCATAAGTCCCCCTACATATAAATCACCTTATTTCTGAGCTAAAACCTTATGACAATTACTGAATGACAACTTATTTGAGGCAGAGCATCTCCTTTGAAGCTAACACTATTGCACTTTGTCAGTGAACCAGAAGAACTGAGTAATTGTTCTCCAGGTTAAAAATATAGCTACTAAACTACTAGGCATAGATCACTCATCCTGTAAATAAGGATGAATTTATGGCCAAAGCAGCTGAAAAATACAGACTGTGCAGTACAATTGGACATACAATATTCACTGAAAGTAAAACAGGGAGTGAGTTTTAATTGTATGCTAGCTAGTTGGATCACTGACCTAGAGAGGAATTTACGGTTAGTCATGTATTTAATTGTGTAAGTAAAAGTCAGTACCTTACTCTTGTAAGTGGAATTGGATTTTGCAAAATAGACATTCCCTTGAATTCCATCTGGAAAATTGAGTCAGCTGCTCTGTCATCTTATATACATACCCCTGCAAGTGTTACAGTGAAAGTGTTTTCATTTAGCAATTTACAGGAAAAGGCTGTAAATTAAAGAAACAAAAATGTTCTTACAGGGAATGGAAGATACATACTACTGCTTGCTTGCTGTTTTTATATGCTTTCCTCTGTTGTACTTGAATAGTTTTGCAAGTATTTGAAGTATCACTAGGTCACATCTTCCAGGTCTTCTCGTAAGTGTCTCGTGTGTTTGCATGTATGTACTGATATATTTGTCTTCCTTTTGGGCAGATGGCATCCTTCTGCTCTTTCAGCTCAAATTTAGTCATAATTAAGTATCACAATGTTTATGACTGTCTTATAAATAGTGTAATGTTCTTTGAGAATCTACTACAAATAAAACAATGGTTCTCTGATTCTGTAAACAGCTAAAGGCCTAATCAGTTGACATAGTCTCTCAACTCCAACTTCACTAAAGCTGTAACGTTACTTAAACTGGTAAAGGTCAAATTAGAAGAGATTACCTACATTCCAAATAAAACATCCAAGACAAAACAAAACAGAGTAGTTTTAATTTCTTTATGTGGCAGGTCTGATACAGCCAAAATCAATTATCTAATTTACTAGCAGGGAGTCATCTGATTTGAAAGAATCTTCCTGTTTTTCAAAAAAAAAAAGCCAAAGCACTTTAGACTTGGTCCAGAGAAGAAATGTCATTTACACTGGTAAGCTGTAAAGCCAAGTATTTTGCCTTGCCTGTCTGTAAAATACGTTCTTCCCTGTTACATGTTACAAGTGAGGGATCAGATGAGCTAAAGGGAGAGCTATGCTCTAACTTGCACAGTCAGGTTGTTAAAACATATCTGGATGGTACAAAGAAACCTGCTCTTGCTGCTTACATTTTTGACCAAGAATCAGTCAAGCAGTAGTACTGTTGCTTCCAGCTGTCAAGAAGTGCTTAATTTGTCTAGCTATGCACTACAACAACAGAAGCAAAATATAGCTATTCAGGATTTGGAGCAAAAGCTCTTAGGTATACTAGTCACGATATTTTACCCTTCACTGTCTTAATTTTATCAGGCTTATGTCAGCATAACTTTGTCTCTTTTGTAATTATTTTCGTAACATAAAACCACAAACAATTATGAACTGCATGCAACTGTGATAAGTCAGACATTGCATCTTTTAAATTCACTATCTTGAAATAACATTATAAAATAATTCAATAACCTATGGACAAAGTGAATAATTGGATAATTGAATTCCAATTTTCCATGGAATAGCTACTAAGATGTCTGACTAGTAAAACGTGACATCAAAGCTAGGAAAAATACCTAAAATGAATTTTGTTGTTACACAGTTATTTACTAATTAAAAATAATAAATGTAACATGGAAAGTACCTTTCAGTTGGCTCTTCATGTTTCTCAGCACTTAAATAACATGCACTAGGCATCACCTAGAACATGGTTAGCTTGCAAGATACGATTTTTATTTAAGGAAAAATATAAGCTATTATATCCTTTCATCTATCTCAGTCTATGGTCCTTCTGGTAACTGTGGGCCACCAAATGAAGTGTAAAACACAGAAAGATGAGATGAATTGTCCAGACTTCTCAAGCAGTTCTTCACTGAAGGCAGACCTCAGAGAATCATTGTGGTAAAATGTTTTCTTCATTCTTGCATGTCTGTCGTACCTTTACACTTGAACTGATTGAATAATTTTGGCAACAAAGACTGTTTGTCTGTAAGGAGGAAAAATAGCTTTTGTTACACCTGTTCCATCAAAAGAAGAGCCTGTGCATATAGATAACAGAGTCGAAGATGAGAGCAATGGATCTTTGAACCTTTTACACACCCTGAGTTAGATTTAAAAACAGCATTAAAATGCACTAATGTGTACATTTTAATGCACTGGACTATACTTAGCTGATAATGAAAAGTCCAACATACGGCTTCTAGACGTAGAAGTCTTTTTATACACATCTTTCTGTGTACTCTGAGTCAGTTTCTTATTATCTGCACAAGTTTGGCAAAATGTATTCTTCAAATCAGGCATATATAACTAGATGGTGTATAAGAACCTAATTTACCTGTATTAGTATAGTCATGCACTATATAATTGTATATATATAGACATATGCAGTTTGTAGTACTGCTCTCTTTCTGTCAATTAGCATAACTCATACCTTGTGCTCTGTCTTTTTAGTACATGAAAGTTGCTTTTAAATTGTATTAACATTGTAGATACAAGAACATTCAGAATTCTTTTCGATTCAGATTCATAATTAGTGTTACTGAGGTAGATGAACTGACCTTCTTTTGGAAGCACTGTGTAGGTTGCTTCCATGCCTGCATAGATGTGATCGGTAACGTGGCAGTGCAATAGCCATATTCCAGGGTTCTGTGGGATCATTTCCACGGTTTGAAATGTCCCCGGGAACAAATCAAAGACATCTGCCCGGTAAACTCCTGTTTGCTTCAGGATGAGAACCAGCAATCGTTAAACAGTGTGGCATAACCAGATGGCAGTAAAACAAACTACCCTTTACTCATACTCCCACCAAACTTTTTAATCACACCTGAGTAAAAAGATATCTACTGTATGTCATTTCTATAGAAGTTTTTCTATACTCACTTTGTGCTTAAAATATGAATAAAATAGAAACTAAGTGGAAATGAAGGAAAAAAAAAGTGCAGTTGTTCTCATACCACAGTCATGAAAATATTAAATTTCTTGTTTAATCTAGAGTGTAGATTTAGGTGAGATATAAGAAAAAAATTCTTCCCCATGAGACTGATGAGGCCCTGGCCCAGGCTGCCCAGAGCAGCTGGGGCTGCCCCATTGCTGGTTGTGCCCAAGGCTAGGGTGGATGGGATTTGGGTAGCGTGGGCTGGGGGGAGGCTACCCCAGCAGGGCATGTGACTGGGTGGGCTTTAAGTTCGCCTTCCAACCCAAACCAGTCTATGGTTCTAAGATTCACAGCTACTTTGTCCAAGCAACTTGTGACATTGCCAGCCAAAATATGCTACTGGCAGATGGCTCTGTCTGTTGTGTCTTGATCAAATACAGGTTTGGGGCATAAAAAGACTTGAAGGTCAAATTACAAGTCTGCTGCTTAATATTGTAACATGTGACTTTTCAAAAACGGTGATGGTCCCTGGTGTTTGCTATATCTCTTATTCTTAACATGGCAAGAAATGAATGGAAAGAACCAGTTACCTTATAGTCAAAGCTGTGGCCATGGAAGTGTGCTGTGTGAATATCTATTTCATTGCCCATTCCCATCAAATACCAGCTTACTTTATCTCCAACGTGCATAGTAAGACCATGTAAATTTCCAAACACTTTTCCATTAATGGCTAAAAAGAAGGAAAGAAAAAAATAAAAAATATTTTGTTTCTTGTTATTCTCTAGGCTTTAGGAGAATATGAGAGTTGAAAGCTACTGCCAGGCAAAAGTGGCTGCTTTGAATGGTGTACAATTTTATTATTATTATTTTTAATGAATTAATGCATTGTTATCTTACCAAAAGAGCATATTATGAATGGGTCTGTTTGTGCCTTCCACACATAACTAGAAAGAAAGAGGTAGTTAAAAGTAAAATGCTTTACTTTACACCAATACCTGCGCTACAGTTCTTAAAGGTCTGCATTTCCTATGGCTTTCAAAAAGAGTAAGCATTATAAGGACATGCTTTCAGGAAACATATTACCAACCTATTCAGATTATTTGCTGGCGTTAAATTTCAAATTTACTTTTTACTCTTTTTGTCCTCAACATTTCAAATTGGACCATTTTTTTCATAGATTTAAAAAAGTCATTCAATAGCAGCAACAATATTTTCAAATAGTGTGAGTGAAATTTGTCAGGCCTTCCACCCTGTAACTGGAAATTCAGGGAGGTAAGAAAGTCAAATTTATGTGCAGTACTTTCAAACACATAATTTTATGGTGCTTCCAGAGTTACGCCAACTAAATTGGGAAACATACCATGCATTTTGTTGCTTTCAAGGAATTCCTCATCCTCTTTGTCAACATGGTGTGGGTTGGTAGAATAGGTTTTAATGTTTTCATCCAGGTACCATGACTCATTTTCATCAAAAATCATAAACAGAAGAGCAAACTGAACTTTCTTTTTAGTATGAAATGATGGCAAATAATGTCTATGACACACAACAAGTGTGCCTATTAATCCACTGTAAGTGTCCTGAAATTAAAAAAAAAAAAAAAAAATCAAATAATTTTATGACTAATAAAAGCAGAAACTTTTTTTTTTTTTTTTTTTTTAATGACAAACATGAATCCTCTCGTTATATTTACAGCTGTTGGTATCTGACAATAAAGGTAGTCAGTGCCAGACAAATCAGGTTATTTAATCACTGTTACACGTGGGTTAAATACAATGGACTATGGAGAAAAACTATCTTTTTCATTTCTTGCTAGAAATAAACATTTATTCCAGTTTAATTTCTTTCTCCCCCCCCCCCCCCCAATTCTTTTTAAGCTTTAGGATTTTGCAGATCTTTTCCATTAAAAACATTTCACACTGTTGATATTAAATAATTGGCACTTTTCCATTCATGTTTATTGAGACACCATTGTGAGTTAACCCTGGCTTTCAGCTGAGCCCCATGCAGCTGCTCATTCATTCTCACCACAGGATGGGGGGGAGAATTGGAAAGATAAAAGTGTGTTGATATAAAGACAGTTTACTAGGTAAAGCAAAAACTGCATATGCATGCAAAGCAAAATGGGCAGTACGTTTACTACTTCCCATTGGCAGGCTGATGGTCAGCACTGCTGGGACAGCAGGGCTCATTCGTAACAGTTACTGGGGAAGACAGGCATCACCACTCCGAGCATCCCACCTCCCCCTCCACAGATTTTCTTACAGAGCACAACTCCATTTGATAAGGAATCTGCTTTTGGTCAGCTGACGTCAGCTGTCCTGGTTGTGTCCCTCCCAGCCTTTTGTGCAACTCCAGCCTCCTGGCTGGCCAAGGCAGTGTGAGAAACAAACACCTCTCTAGGCAGTTCTCAGCAAAAGCTACAACATCGGTGTGTTACCAACACTATTTTTCATCATTAATCCAGAACAAAGAACCACGGAAGCTACTGTGAAGAAAGCTAACTGTATCCAAATCAAAATCAAGATAGACACGCAGGAAAGAATATTTTACTTTCTATTAAAAACGATTGGACATGTTAAGTTAATGGATGCTTGTGTGAAAAAGGCAGATTTATGCTCCACAGTTCTGTGTTAGTTTTTCCACACATGACTACTGAGATATTGAGGGAGGTATAAGGTGATATCTTTAAAAATAAAATATTCATGAGGTGATCTGTATGAGTAGCATGAAAGAAACAGAGAGCAAGAACATCAGGAACTGTGACTTTCAAATCCTGCCCTGGCTTTCTTGCATTATTCAAGAGGCCTTTAAATTCAAAGGTATCATAATAAGGGAACAACTTCACAGAGAAAGCAGAAGTGTAAGACTTGTCTCCCTTTCACTGTGAGTATATGAGTGCTGCAGTCATGAACAAAATATTTTAGACTGATACTAGTAATATACCTTAATGATGTCCACCGTTGAATGGTATGCCCATGCAATGCATTGTGGATCACCTCTCTCAGAAGCAGATCTCGCTGGTATTTTCCAGACATACATTTTTGTTTCACCTGAATTAAATAAATTAAATAAATTGATGAATTTTAGATTTTTTCTGTATGTTGATCTGTAAAAAGTCCTGAAACAGGTATTATCAGGTATTATCTCCATTTACAGTTTATATTGGTCTTGATCTTCCTCTTCGCAGTTACTGCACTGCCTAGCTTCTTATTGTTATTTCTCTTCTGCAGATCACTGACCAATATTCTTTTGTGTGGCTGCACTGTCCAGTTTAACATAGTGAATAATAAATAAAAAAATGTATCTTTTATAAATATCACAATAACTTTTAAAATAATAGGTAGCATAAGCCATGTTCTCCCTCTGTAGACAAATCTGTTTGCTGTCTTAAAAGGTACAACAAAGTTGTGTCAAAAAATTACTGATTTGTCAAGGGATAGGATATATAGCAATAGTTATGAGGGGCATTTTGATTGCAGACATATCAGCTTCAAAATGTAGGAATCTGAGGTAAAAACAAAACCAAAAAAAAAAAAAAAAAAAAAAAAAAAAGAACTCCAAGGTATTTCCTGCTGTCCTGAAAGAAAAGCTTGCTAAACCTTACTAGAAGGCTTGATGTTACCTGTTAAAAATAAACAAGGGTGCTTTGATACCTGGGTTGGTTACAGCAACAACAGAACTGTCTGTTTTCACTCCATGGGCATGTATGGAATAAGGTCTTGATGCCAGGTTCTTAAAAACTATTGTAATTCTATCTCCAGTATTGGACATAAGCAGTGGCCCTGTTGTATTGAAAAGAAAGATTAAGCTGGTTTTACAAATGATCAGACCAGAGGGAGAGAGACAGTTTAGGGTGTTGAAATACACAACAACCTTGAGATATAATCATAATTCAGCTAAAAACTAGATATGGATAATGTGCATTCACCATGATATGATAATTTGAGTAGTTGAAGTTAGGCATCTAAATAGAGGCCTACACCTTAGAAGCTCTGAGCACTTAACACAAATACTATGTATTTGAAGTCAGCTTGGACATTGGTGCCCAAAATGCCAACTTTGAAAACAATGGCCTGGGATCAGGCAGCAAACCAGATTTTATTTTTTTCTCTTGTAAAGCAAGCAATGTTATCTTGCAAGAAAAGCACTGTAATATATAAGTAGCAATTCCATATAGCTTTAGGCACTTTGTGTGGCTAGGACCATACTCAGTATTGTTCAAGTAGTGTCTGCTTGTTTTGTTCCACTGCATTCTTCCCCAGTTCTGAAACTGAACTTCATGATGACTATACCTTGAATTTCTAGGTGCTGCTCTTCCTCTGCTCTGTTTTTGGGAGTACTGAATGTCTGATCAGTGTACTCGCGATATACTACCTTTTTGTACTTTGAGCCAATGAACTTGTCTTCTTTATTTAAAAACGTATTGCCAGGGCTGCAAACCAAACCAAACCAAAATAATAATTAAAACAAAACAAAACACAGAAAATAGACATGAGAATATATCTGACATTTCTTCATGTGTTTTATACCTTCTTTTGCAAGTTGTTTAATTAACCATCAAACAAAGATCTAGCTCAGTGGAACAGTACTCTCAGGATCTCACAGGCCACTGGTGTCTTCAACATGAAAATACTCTGTTAGGCTGGGATGTCACTTAAACCACAAGAGAATAAACACACTGTAGATTGACTCTACAGTGTTTGAGAGAATGCTGAGTGCTTGGCCTAGGAGATACCTCAAATGACAAGGTCATCCAACAACTTGCATACTGAAAAATAAAGTCCTCAGCAACTTCTATTGATCTGAAATGAGGCCTAAAACTTGTAAAGCTTATGTGTCTTGCTGAATTGAAACATGAGGGATTGATTCTCTGCTGAGATCATGGGGTTGGAGAAAGAACAACAACAACAAAAAAGCCAAGTAACAGCATAGTCCATACTACTTATGCTTAGGACTATGAAAGAGTTCTCTATGGCATGCAGGACAAGGAAATCTGCTATCAGACTGGACACACACACATATATACACACACAGTTAAGTCAATAAACAAATATAGACAGAATCTACTTCATGCTCAATTGAAGATATAGGCAGAAGGGTCACACACAAATTCATCAGTTAATTATTTATCCTCTTCTGCTAATGGGCATGAATTATTAGATCCTATCATACCACTCTCAGCAAGATTCAAATACTGGGAATAAAACAACAAGGTGACAAGCTTCACTGTAAGTAGATTCTAACATGGACTTAACATCTCATCTTGTGTAAGCTAAAGAAATGAGGGGAGTGAAAAGAAACCTTATTCAGAGTTCAGATAAACATGAGACAAAGAACAATTACATCATCTAATTAACCATCAGGAAAAAGCTGTTATCTTATTGAATGATTTAAGCATTCCACTGCAAGGACTGTATCAACATCAGTAATAAACACATGTGCAATATCCAGGATCCAATAAATTCTGCAGCTGCCACACAATATTTTTGCTGGACCATTTCATGAATATTATGATGTCTGTCTCTCAGTTACATGATAACATTACTGGAAGGACTACAAATTCAAGTGAGCTCTAAAAATGTATATGCAAAGAAAATGTATATAGAAATGATTGGATTGCAAGGTGGAAATTGTTCAGAGGATTTGTTTGCTTTTTTCCATCTTTTTCCCCTTGTGTATATTCCAACGTACCTTTCCTCATGATGCTGGTGCCGCTCAAATTCCCATGTCCTGTTAGGAGAATAGTCCCATTCAACTTCCACTGCAGCAATATAGTAAGTCTTTTCATGCAAATATAGGGATGGATCCACATTCCACCAATGGCATTGTTTCACTTCATATTTCTGTTTCATGCCCCCTGTGTAGTGATCTGTTGTCAGGCATGACACTTCAAAAACTCCTAGAGATTGTACCAGAAACAAAGACTTGAAGACAAAAATCTGTTATTGTAGCTCTTTAAACTGCATTGTCTGTTTTGGTTTAGACCGAAACACAGGCTTTTGATCATGGAAGATTGAGATTCTTTATATAACATGTTTATTTGTAGTAATATAATTCAACACAGACATAGGAGCTAGGAAAATCGAGGCTTTAGCATTAGAAGCTTACATACAGTTTACACACTACGCTGTATTCCAAGGATCAAAATACCTCCTACTTAGATTTTCTATCTAAGCATAAAATGCTCATAAGAAAGTAGTTTCTAAAGAATAAACAGGATCATTTAAGCACTACAACATTAAAATTATTGTATAGTAGATCAATCCTGCTCATGCAAAAAGAAAAGAGAAATATGTACACTTTTTACTCCTTTCAATCATTTTGTTCAAAATTTAAAATATGATAAAATAGTTCCATACACTTCACAGTACCATGGAGGCAAACAAACTTTTTTGTTGTTGTTACTGTTGTTAGCCACATATTTTTTATGTACGTAGATAGACTGTCACCAGCATGTGAAAGCAAAAATGGATGAAATAAAAGCTTGCTTTAAATTGTTTCCTGTCCACCATTCTGCAAACTTTGGCACGTAAGGAGGACCTGCAGACACCTTCCTGCAGGTAGGCATGGCACACCGGAGCTGGAAGAGTGACTGCTCCCAAAATCTGGCAAGGTTTAATGGGAAAACAGGATCCTGCCCGTTTGGCAGCAGAGCTATACAAGCACGTCAAAGTGCTTAGGGTAAAGAACAGGTGCCCTAAAAAGGCTGTTCTGAGCCTCAGTGGGAATGTTTGCCTGTTGCAAATGAGCTGTGAATTGTGGCAAGAGAACCTCTGCCAGGCAATGGCCTCCAGCAACTTTTAGGCCAATCGGAGGAAGTGCTGCAATGAACTTCTGTAGCAACATAATACTGCTGTGTCTGGGATACAGGCTAAAAACAAACAAACAAATAAAAACGACTAGACATTTACCTTTGGAATCAGGCTTCATAATAGCTGTGAGAAACGTATGTGGAAACAGATTTGCTGTATCCCTTCTTGTTCCTTTTGTTAGGAATGTGTTTTCTGAAAAGTATATCCCATGAACATCGACTTCTGACCCCAAGCCCATCAAATGCCAGGAAACCACATTTCCTTTACACATCTCAAGACCAGGCTGATTACCATACATATAGCCATTAATAGCTGTAGAAGATTTGAGGAAGCAAAACCCACTTTCATTAACACAACTTAATTCTGTAATACAAATTAATTAACACTTAAAAATAAATAACACCTAACATGTAATGTGATGCCTTAGACTCACAAAAAATATCAATAGTAAAATCCTTTATCACAACAACAAAACTAGAGAAACAAATCAAGCAAAATAACTTTAAAAAAATGTTTCAAACTGTTCTCACTTTCATTGTCTAAAGCACAGTGAGCGGACTTGCCCACCTGCAACTTCCACTGCTTTCTACCCTGTAAATGTGCTACAGCCACACAGTGGAGATAATTCACATTGTTGTTTGAGTTAATTCTTACTAGTCTCTCCTATGCAAACCTTTCAAAGGCTGGGCCTCACAGGTACCACTGAATTCTCAGTACCAAGGCTCTGTAAATAGAAATGCCAGAGGGAGATTTTAGAAAGTTCACAGGCAAACGTGTTTAAAGGTTAGAAAGTATTTGCAGGACTAGGAACTGAAGATAAAAATGTTCTTTCACGTGAAACTTCAAATAATTTGCTGCAGTATCAAAATACCTTCACTGTGAAGGTTGGTTCTGCCCTATTAAAGCAGTAAAGATTTTCATTTTAAGGTATCTGCAGTGCTGTTAAGGGAATCTAGAACCAGCCACAGACACAAAATCCAGCTTTCAGCCACGTCATCTACAGGGCAGAGGTCAGTTTTCCTCTTGTTAGGGGGCTGCATTTGTAGGGATTGCACATGGGCTGCTAAAAGTGGTACATAACAGTGCTAAATATATGACTGCTATGCAAGACACTGAACAGCTGGCATTATGTTTTGAATTGATGACCACACTGAGCTGAAATTGAATTACATTCAAATACAGGCTTGTTCCAATGGAAAGGAATGAAGCGTCTCTGCTGATATACAGTCTCCCAATCTCCACTATGAAATCACAAAACTAAAACACAAAACTGTAGAAAAGAAGCATTTGACTAGCTAATTGTAATAAATAATTTTCTTACAGTGCATTTTGTTAGACTCCTGGAAGTGTTCATCATCTTTGTCAATTATACTAGGATTTAACATAAACATCAAAATATTGTCATCCAAGTACCAGCTTAGATTCTCATCAAATACTGTGGCAAGTAGAAAAAACTCCCTGTTCACGTTTTTCTGTTGAGAAGAAATAGCACAAAGGAAAATAGAAGTGAGTGAACAGACCATGTCAGGAAAACATAAATCTGTGAGAAAAAAATCAACATGTATAACAATTCGAGAATAATTCAAAAACTGAAGTAGATGCATATATTGACTCTTCACTCAGACAACCTCAAAGCTATCTGATTGGTGTATCTAATTGGTAAGTGTCTTCTGCTAATGCACTTTCTACCAGCAGGAACAAACTCCAGAATTTAATTCATATTTTGGCCTTGAAAACCTCTAAATGTTTCCAGTCTTTCTCCTCCTAGTTAAGACTTGAAGGCTGGTGATTATTCACTGCGATGATGGTTTCACAGTACAGTGTCTGCTTATCTGGGACCAAACTTATTTATTTATTTATTTATTTAAATTTTAAAACAAAACCCACTTTTTTTCATTTTATGTATTCCCTTCAGCAAATGAGTGAGATAGTGATGTGGAGGGAGGTGGTCATTAGTCATTAATGTGGCAGGTCCAGTGGGCGCAGTTCAGGAAGAGAAAGCAGATTCAGTTATGATGATGCAAATGATTTCATTTTTTTTCCACTTTGACTGACCTGTTTCCCAGAAGGAAGTAGAGCTCCTTTCCTGCACACCAAAAGCGGACCCACAAGGCCAGAATTGGTGTCTCTGACTGCATCCACAGCTGAGTAATAGAGCCAGGTTAAACAGTCAGGATCTTGGTCTGTGGGACCCACATCTTCTGGTATGTTCCACTCATACGTATATGTAGTACCAGGACTAACATGGGAGGCTGGAGATTCACTATCTGTTATAGAAAGCAATATTAGGATTTAAGCCCAATAACAATGCCACCTTTAATGCATTAACATATATGCCAGCTTGTTCTCTGGTGCTTGCAATGTCCCTGTCCACAGGCGCACCTCTGGAGGCAGCACGGTACAATGCCCCCTCGTTGTTCTTGTGGTAACTCACACCATGGGGCTGGATGCTAAATGGGCGGCTGGCATTGTTTCGGAAAGTCACCCTGATGCTCTCACCCACTTCTGCCTTGATAATGGGTCCTAGAAAAGAGCACATGGTCTAATTACAAGGTTTTTGTATCAAGTGATGTAGTGATTACCACAAGGTCATAAGAATGGCTATCTGCTTTTCCTGTCTCCAGGAAAACTAACCCTAACCCTGAGCTTATGTGACCACAAACCAGGTTCCTGCCATATGGCCCAAATCTCAAGGCACCCCAGTTGCAACTGGAATGCTCACCTCCCAGTTTCTCATGAAGGCCCGATGCAACACAGGACAGTTCCTCCCTTTCTAAAGGGGTCTACAGACGTTAGTACCAACCTCAAACTCATCCCCAAGCCCTGTCAGAATCAGGCAGGTTATAAATAGGGCTAGATCTCCATAACCTTGCCTTGAAATGCATACCTGGCGTTTGGTGACCATGGCATATTCCCACAGACATGGGGCCACCTCAGCATTGACTTCTAGAGCTTTTCTTACACCCTGAGGTGTCTGTTGGAGGAAGCCACAGGTGCCAGTGTCCACAGGAGGAAGGGAATGCCAAGGAGGGAGAAGGTGGAGGGGCACTGTTGGCCAGCCATTGGAAGTGATACTTTACTCTGATAAACTCTTGATATGAAATCATTCTAAATGTCTTACCTAAGAGTCCAAGGTGTACTTCCTCTGGGATCCTTTTTTTCTGTTCCGTGAAAGTACCATCTGTGTATTCCTTGTAAATGGCTTTTTTATAAGAGCCACCAATTCTTGTCTCACTTTGTTCAAAAAAAATCTGAGATTCACTGTGTGAAAGAAATTGTAATATTTGCAAACCATTAAGTCATAATGCTCAGCTTTATAAAGGCAGTCAGGACCTCAGTCCTATTCTCTAACATATCACATACTGAGATTGTCTTCTGAGTCTTCAGTCAGTGATCTCACCATGCACTTATACACAGTTCCATATAAGGGTGTGCAGGAATCCATTATTCTTCACCATTTTTTCTTTAAGGGAAAGACATTCTGCTACATTGCACTTATAAAGCCAGCAAGAGAGTCATCAACGAAGATTTCTAACTGACATTTTGTAACCTTAAGTCTACTCTTCCAAAAGTTCTTTTTATTAACAGTTATACATAATTCAACACCAGTAGATACAAACACACAGAATATGTAACATCTAAGCAGAAATTATGGAGATTTAGTGTACACTTTTACTCTTCAAAAAAAAAAAAAAAAAAAAGGACCTTTCAATTTTACAGGCAGGTCAGGTGTGGAGCAGATAAGCATTATTTAACTCATTTCAGTAAATAAAAATCATAGGAATCAATATATTCAGTGACTCCATCCAGATCTTAAATATACAGACAGAGCAAATGGCAAAGCCACCTTGTACAAATGATTTGCTGGTTGAGATGAAGTTATCTTGATTTTTCATCAGGTAAGGTGCTGACCACGAACTCCAGCTCTCCAACTCAGAGTAATCAACCAACTTGAAATGTCAAAGATGATCATCTACATATGACATTACAATTAATCTTTATCCCAGTGAAATTACTAACATTACAGCAAAATTTATATTAAGATTGCAAGGGAAAGAATGGTCTTGATTTGTTTGGATATTTATCTCGGCATTAATAATTAAGCACAGCAGAGGACAATGAGAAATTCTGGTTAAAAGTGAATTCTAGCATAAGTCTTACCTTATTTAGCATGCTCTATCAATTCTGCTTGAAAGTTAAACTTCTTCATTAGAGACATTTACCTGTCAGTAATTAATTCTTGTCCTGTAAAATGATTAATTGCAGATGGGCCATAATTCCAGATAATCTCTTCAGCAGCAATGAAGTACTGTCTTATCTTTGTACTCTCATTCTGATCTGTTGTGGATTTCCTACAGTCTTTTACTGTAAAAAGGGCCTGCATACCACCTGGAAAAAAAAAAAAAAAGGGAGGTAGAAAAAACTAAGGAGAAGAAACTACTCTTTATTTTTCTTCCCATGCTTCTAATAGTTCCTACTTTTCCCTGGAGGATTCCCATACCATTGATGGACATGCAAATCACGAATAAAGATAAGCTGAATGACATAAAAGCATGTAGACCAGCTGAGCAAGGGTATAGATATATGACCATAGTATTTATGGTAGGCAGACAGGTGTGGTAAAGGGAATTCTTCTTGTAAAGATACAACTAACATGGTAGTTATAGAAAAGATGAGGTTGGAATGAAAACAGTGTACTGTTAGATGGCAGTGCAGCCAAGACTAGGTCCTACAAGATGAACCACGTTTCCTCTAACTCTAATCAACGGTTTATTTGCGAAACTCCTGGGTCTCTGCACTCTCGGAGAAAGATCCATTAACAAATGTCCTTTACAAATAATAATAATAAAAAATAATTTAAGGTACAAATTATACCAAAAAAAAAAAAAAAAAGGCTTTTTACAGCTACATATTGAGCTATCTTTTGGGATTGAGATTTAAGTATTGCCCGTGAAGTTTCAGCCACTTCAGGATACTGCTTCGTGTGATAGTTAACTCCAAACTTGTATCCCCTGTAGTTGAAATTATAGGTCAAACATATTCCTTTCTATATCAGAATTTTCAGATCTTGGAGCATGATTTTGAGTTCTGTGTTTATTTCCACTTTCATGGCAAAGACTTCTGTTACTCACTTAGAGGGATATAGAATATATATAGAGATCGTATGAAAGTGTGGAATTAGCTTCTAAGTATTTCATAATGTTAATAAACACTGGAAATACAAGAAGATACAAGGAAGACAAATGTAGATCATCTCTGATAATTAGCCAATGTACTTTCCAGAACGTGTCTTTGTCAACAGGTAAGTTAACTTGTCTGTCCTATGCCCTTGACCAAATATGGGATTAGTGCCAAGTTTTTTTTGCTGGCAAACAGAAAATTGTGATCAGTTACTTTCAGTAAGAGGCAAACATCATGATATTGTTTGTCTAAAGCTGAAGTTTACAAAAGTATCTAATACATGTTTAGGCATTTCAAGTGTTATGAGAGAGAGCTTTGTTACCTAGAGAATATCATTTGGCATATAACCATGTCAGGAGTCATGCTAAAAAGACTCATTCAATTTCAAAAAAAAAAAAAAAAAAAAAAAGATCCCTGTAACTTATTCTGTACCTTCAATATGGTCATTCACTTGGCAACTCAGCAGCCATTCCCCAGGACTCCTTGGTACCATGACAGCATCAATAAACGTGGCTGGGAAGAGGTTGATGGTGTCAACTCGATGGTGCCTTTCTATTAAGGTCTGTCCATGAAAGTAGGCTGAATGGATATCAGCTTCATTACCCATGCCAAAAAGATGCCATTTTACCTTATCTTCCACACACATTGTAAGATCTGGGAGGTATCCATACACGTAGCCATTGATGGCTTGAAAACAAAGAAAGAAACAAAAAATGTTATTTATTCACAGAGCTAAGAATCTTTAGTTCAAACATGGGTGTCATACAATCATTACTCTGCTCTTCAGGATAGAAAGAGGCTCAAAACTAAGCATTGAACCTTTGAAAGTTACGCACATCAGACATAATTTATCTTCACATCTACCTGCAGTTCTTGCTGTGATTCTGGAATCCATGTCAGAGCCAAAGATATTTTCTTTGTTGAAACTAACAGTAAAAACTGTTTTTCTAAACTGCAACATTATATAGCATAGTGTTTTGGACTTAGAAAAAAAAATCATGTAACTATTTAGAATGCCTGGGAAATTATACTGCCAGAAAGTACTGACAAAATTTTTAGTATCTATGAATTTTGTATCACAGTTCCAAAGGCTTGATTGTAAAATAACTGACATCACTTTTAAATTTTTTAAAAAAAAAAAAAAAAAAAAAGAAGCTTAATTCTCCAAGAAAGAATTGTTCTGCTCAAAAAAAAACCTTTAAGAGAAACAACCCATAAAAAACAATACTTCTTCATATCAATGACAAGTTACATTAATGTAAAGTTCTCTCACAGTGCATTTTATTGCTTTCCTGGAAGTCCTCATCATCTTTGTCAACTTTGGAAGGCTCAGAACAGTATGTCTTGATATTATCCTCTAGATACCAACTGAGATTTTCATCCATCACAGAGAACATAAGGATAAACTCAGCATCAATGTGTTTATCACTGCCCTCATTCATTGTACCTGAAAAAGAAAGCAGTATATTCTTTGGCAACTAACATTATCTTTTCAGTTTTAAGTGTAGTATCAGTAACGCTTGTTACTCTTGATATTTTGTCACTTATCTTGAGTGCACACATAAACTTACAGACATGTTCAGAAAATAAAAACTGGTTTTGGTAGATGCCATAAAATAACTTTACTAAGAATAAATATTGTATATGATAAGATTACAAAACGTTTGTTCTTTCTATCGGTATGATCCTTTTGCATTAGTAGTGTGAACACATTTCACCCATACATTTGTGGACAAAATATTCTGCAAATTATATTTACCATCACACACAAAATCAAATCACATCCTGTAGTATTAAAAGAGAGTTAATGGTGAAGACAAAAAACTGCTCTTTCAAAATTAACTTTAATGTTCTCCTCTTCCAGTACATTATTTCATTTATATTTATCAATAGCTATTATCAATCACCTTGCTTATGCATTTATTTGTGTCTTACCTTTCCTACAAATTATTAAAGGTCCAACAAGCCCCGAGGCAACATCTCTTGGAGCATCTATGTGAGAGTGGTAAACCCTGGTTATGCAGTCAGTATCTCCCTCAGCTGGACCTTGATCTTCGGTTACATCCCATATGTAAGTGTACTGGCTTCCAGGCTGCACAGCATCATCTCTTTTTTCAAAATCTTTGGTGTTGTCAGGATATAAAGCACCTGAGGAATGCCACACAGCCAAAATTAATAGAACACATTTCATGCTGTGATATAAGAACAGCACCTTTAGCACCTTTCATGCTTTAAAGTTAACTTAATGTTGTAATAACATGGATTGAAGGTCTGAATACAGGTAAAAGAAATCCTTAAAATCAAACGAGTAGAGCTTTTCCTTCCGTTTAAGGGTTCCCTTATTTGCCTTTGAATTCCATGGGTGTGCGTTGACTAATAGAACTTTAAATTAGTCCTTAATTTATTAGGAGGGCACCATGTACTTCTGCTAAAAGGACAACAGTTCAAATATTTGTAAAAACACTTGTTAAATATTAATCTTGGAATCAGTTCTAAAACATTGCACATGTACCTAAGGAATTCAGATGTTGCTGAAATAACAGCAACAGAAAAAAAAAGATTGAACATTGTTCCAAAAATTGCATATACTACTATATAACACTCTGTTCTGCTAACAAAATGTGTCCATATCAAGTCACATATTAGATCTAATGAAAAACTTCAAAAAATATTAGAAGTTCGGCTGATATTTCATATTTTTTTCCTACTGAAAAATTTTCAAAATCTACTTTTGGCATGACATCATATTCTCAATAATTTACACCCTGTTTTTAAGGCCTATTAACAAGCTTCCAGTGGCTACATTCTGGTGCGGTCTTGTTTGCAGTCAATAGTATTGAAATAAATAAAACTCTCAATGGGGTGCAGAGTAAGTCATCAGGCTGCAGCCTAGCTGCAAGGTGTAGTCACACTACATCTAGTAGTTTTGAAAGAGGAAACTATAATCATCATAGTATTTCCTCAGGATGGACAAGTTGCTGTCTCTGACAGCTGACATTTGTATTCACGGTTTGCTGTATGTATAAAAGATGTTGCAGAAACACTGTTAGAATTGAACTGAAGAGAATGCTGTGACTTTCCTGCCTATAGATCTCCAAGAATCTACTGATTTCAGTGAAACTAGAGCAACGTTCCACAGCCTGAAAGTTCCCCACTACTGCCAAAAACAAATCACCACCAATCCCAATAGCATTCCTACAATACATCTTAAAGTGCATCAGTCTCCTATATCATGAATTGTACAGCTGTACACCACTGTACAGCTGTAGCTGTTTCTCTGTTTTAAGGAATTCAAGTGTATCTTGTATATGATTTATATGAAAAGCATTAAGAATTTTGAACCATATATTTTAACAGCATTTTTTTTTTCATAACATCATTAGTTTTTCCTTCAGATGTCCTCAGTACCTGTGGCCCTATGTTACCCTTAGTTCAGGTGAAATGTTGATTTAAAATTGCCTTCTTTATGAATTCCACTTTTGTCTTTGTATTTCACTCTTGAAAAAATACCAAAGTTCTTAATCAGCTCCTATTATAAATTGAGTGTGTTTTGTTTCAAAACTTTATTTAATTAAGCTCTTGTCTCTTTGATGATAGACTATCACACTGAGAGGAATGGTTAACTTTTGATAAATTCTGACACAAAATGGACTCAAGCTTACCTTCATTTTCCTTTGTGTACCTTACACCATGTGGATGCAGTGTGTAGCTTCTGGAAGCAAAGTTTTTCAAGTGAATAATAATAGAGTCTCCAACTTCTCCCTTAATGACAGGGCCTAACAAACCCAGCCAGGAAGGTTTCTCAACTATTACATCATATAAATTATTTGTGTACTGAGTGTAGACAGCCTTCTTATAAATGCTTCCTATCCTATGTGGTCCTTTTTTGAGAAAGACTTCAGCCTGCCTGTAAAGAAAATACACAAACACATCTGTAGTGTCAGATATTAATTTTATATTTAAATGGTGTTAATTAATAGGGTGTCAAACAAGACAAGGCCTCTATAGCACTGTGCACAACTACATCTGTCTCTAGGAGCAAATATTCTTATCCCAAACTCAATGTGATTTCATGTTCCCAGCAGTCATATTGTGAAACAAGTTAATAGTGCCCCAAAATGCAAAGTGTTCCCCACCAGGGAACACTTGCCCCTCTTGAGCCCATGGGGATGCATTATTTGTACACATGCAAACACAGATCTGAAGTGTAATTAAAAAAAAAAAAAAGAAGCATTGACTGCCTTGTCTCATACATGATGAAGTGGCTAATTATGGCTGAGATGTTGTTGGCTCTTGTCGGCTCTCACTAAAGAAAACAAACCACAGGAAATCTAATCCCTCACCTACAAACTAAATAAGAACTGTTTTCCCCC
>NC_048901.1:25796929-25830083 GCF_011077185.1 Oxyura jamaicensis | reverse complement strand
GATCTATTTCTTCATTGTTTTTATTTTAGTACAGTCCTACTTCATTTTAAAGGCACTGAAAAAATTAGAAAAAAAAAAAAAACATTTTTTTTCTATCTCAAAATTTTCTTTGTTGCCTTTTATATCTGAGTTTTCTTTATTGATTATACATGTCTTCCAGGTGTTTCCCTCCTCTTCACCATACTTACCCTCTGTTTCTCTTTCTCATGGACCTTCCTTGCCTCACAAGAAACAACTTATCTATGCTGCTGCACCTCCAACATGAGAAAATGGCCATTGCCAACAATGAACAACTAAGAAGGAAACTTGTGCCCAATAGGAAAGTTTTAAATGTGCCAAACTTCTGAGTTTAAAAGCATAAAAGAAAAAAGCCTTACCATCAACACTGATACTTTGCTAATTCAAAGTAAACATCATTAGACATTTATAGCCATTTCCTTGTCTCTACTTACTTAGTAAACATTTAATTTCAATGGATTCACAAAAGAACTTTGTCCTAGTATCCAAAGCAGGCAGTGCTGTAAAATAAAACTTGATCAACATAAACTGTATTACTTACTCTTCTTCTGCAAAAAGCTGTCCAGAGATGATATTTCTATTGCCAGGTGCATAGTTCCATGTTGTCTCTACAATCCCAATGTAGTACTCCCTGGTCACTGCTTCAGTTTGGCAACAGCAGGAAAACAGTATGAAATTTAGGAAGAATAGCTTCATTTTTCATTCATGAACCTTGTGAAAAATATGAAATGATGGGCACATGCAATTTCCCTTTATATGTTCTGTCTTTCCCACCTCCCACCCTTCTTACTCTCCCCCTTTGCTTTGGTGAATACAATAAAAAGTTGCACAATGTCTCTCTGTGTGAAGAGTAAACAAAACATTCTGGTAACCTCGTTAGTTCACGTAATCTTCAAAGGAATTTTTTCAGTTTCTGCCAACCTAATGTAACACAAATTGCTGCTTAGACTGTTATCAGATTGTAAATCTTGCAGCTGAATAGATGAAAACTAAGTTTAATTACATTATTCCTTGTCTTTATCACTGTCTCTATAGCTTGTATACTACTCCAAAACTATTTTCTGTTAAGTCTGTCTGAAGAATGCAACTTTTTAAGTGCATTGTTAAAAGCTCTAAATGACAACAGCTGCCTGGAGTGTCTGCTCCTTGTTGACATAACTAAAAGCAGGGCAGGCCCTTCAAATGCAGACTTTCTGTTGCCTGTTAAGCTTGTTCTTTCTGAATCTCCAGATCTCTTTGTTTTCCCTTTGTACAGCATTCACTAAACTGGTGAGAAGGAGGACTGAGGTTACTGCTATCACGGCAGCATTTGCATACTGATGCATACTTGGATAAGCTCTCCTAACCCACCACAGTTCCCTTGTAAATATACTTTTAGCACAAAGAAAGGAAAATATAGCTAGAGATAAAATGGTCTTCCAGAATTTCAAGGACTGGTCTTCAAGGATTGGAGCTGGGGGGTGGGGGAGGGGGAAGAATGTTTACTTTTCATTCCCAAGCAATTTCAGTAGTACTCAAATGGAAATGAGGCTCAGAAATTCCGCAGAATGAACTTTCTATGTTATCCTTCTCCTGCCCTGTCAATGAGCAGGATAAGACACATTCTTCAATGATTAAAAGCATAGTAAGTATTCAAAGCTCAAGATAATCTTAACTGTTACCATTATTTAAACTAACTACTCAGTGCAGAAGGCTATATACTTCTGTTTTATTCAAATTCTGCACATTTTTGTATCAGCTAGTTTAATTGAACAAAAGCAACAAAATTGGACCTTAAACCTAGGACTTTTAAAAAGCACCTAACTGAAATTTGAAATTGCATTTTTTCAAGCATACATCCATTATATTATGGTTATGTCTGAAGCTTTAAGAATACCAGGCCAACTGTACACTTGCAAATTGTAAAAACTTCTATTAAAAAAACAATTGTCAGTCACTTGGGCTTTCTTTTTTTGCACTCTAAGTACACTCATTCAAGATTATAAGCTTAAAATATCTGTAATAACTACAATATTCTTTGAAGCTATTTTCTTAATGCTCAGAAAAAATATGATTATTTTGGATAAAAGACTTCTATCCAGAAGATAGAAGATTCAGAACATAACTAAAGTGGAACAGGTTTCCTTTAACAACATACAAAACTAAACTTTATTTACTATGATTGTGGTATACAGATAGATTACCAATTGTAATCATAATTCATACACAAAACTTCAGTTGCTGTCAGAAAATCAAAGTTCATAATATCACCTTTTGAAACTTTCTAAATACCTGCATTAAATTACTAATTCTGTTTCTGTCCAAAAGACTTGAACCAAAGCCAAGTTTTTAAAATATGACTGAATCTATGATGAAATTTATGAGTTTCCCAGATTGACATCACATGCTCAGAAAAACTTCTCTAAGGATTTTTTTTTTCTTTCTTTTGCCACAGAAGAAAGTCAGTGTTCAGTGGAAAGATTGTTTTATTGAGGTTGTGTATGCCTCATTTGTAAATTAACTGAGGTTAAAAAAAATTAAATAAAATATTTACATCCTCTTATACTACTGAAATTCAAAGTCATTTCTTAATACTCAGCTAATACATACGCATGAATAACTGGACTATTTGGTTTATATGTGTTCAAATTACCATTGAACAGAGGAGGAGAAAAAGCATAGAATCAGTATCCTTGATATCCTCTTATTTACTTGAGGGTAAAAAGTAAGAACATTTCTTTGCCTTAGTCCCTTGACAACTGTGAATTACTGTTTCTTGATTTGCAAAAGAAATGCATGTTGCTTTTATTAAAAGACAAAACAGAAAGTTTTGACATGCACAATTTTTCAATTACACCTTTTTATCAAGCCTTACCTGAACATTTAATATATGAACGTGTCTGCGCATACGCCTATCATCATTCTCCTAAGAATCTCATAAATAAATAAATAAATAAATGTGACAGTTTCCTGTGTCTGCATTAGTATCTTCAGAGAGTATTTGAAGAACAGAAGCCTCTCTCCTCTGGTAGACAGGGCCTAAAAAGACTGAGTACCTATCTTACTTGCTTAATTAACAAAGTTACAGTTTGCTGTCATGAATATTATCTTGTTTTAAACCACAATACCTCATTTTTCATACTAAAGGTGTTGAAAACTTATGACTGTTCGCAAAGTCCTCAAAATTGCATTGAAAAATATAAAATTGATTTTTTACTTCAAAAATTTTCTAAAAATGGAAATCCAAAAAATTAATATTCTGAAGAAAAAAAAAGGGGGGAATTTTCTGAAAAGAAGTCTGAATGAAGGCTCACAGGAAGACTGAACTGAAACTTCACAATTTCATGATATTTCCCTAATAAAGTGATGTGTTTAGTGCTCTAATCGTGCTGCTATTCTGACTTTTAAAACCTTTGCAGGTAAATACCCTTCAAAGTTTGGTGGATCTTCATTTTTCCTCTGCCATCTAGTCTTTTCCAATGTGGATTAAAGATGCCATCCAACATCTGAAGAATAGGGAGGTGCATTAGCAAATCATACTTCAGTGAGACTCACTTTTTACCTACATGAGGAATACTACTCCCCAAAATGCAAAGGTGAATGCACTCCACTGTCTTTTACTGCAAATGTTTGCTCACAATTATTTGTGGTCAAAAATGAGTCTCTAGAACTATTTCCAGTTGCAATGGATTAAACAAATGATATTCCTACTCCAGACACAGCATCTTAATATTCTGGCAAAATGTATGGACTGTAATGAATAATGATGCCATTCCTACCTCTATGTTTCAGCATTACCTCCTCACTAACAGACATTTAGAAATTAAGATCCGCAGCTTACTTCCAGGTGCACCATGAAGTATTTTAGCTGTAGATTTGAGCAGATAGCACATGAAACCTTCAAAAGAAGGGTTACCTATCTGCCAGTGTGGTGTGATCTTTATCCTGGCTCTGTGGCTCACTTCCTCCTTCTGTGGTTGGGGTGAAGTCTGTATTCTGCAGATGGAAAGCAAGACAGCTATGTTGTCTCAAACATCACCATCAAAACTGTCAAGTATGTCTGGATTTCAAATCAGTTAATATTCCTTACAGGAATCCTGTAGGTTTTTTGTTTGTTTGCTTTTAGCTAATAGGCATTACTTGTTAGTGACACCATATTTAGAACTGAATCAGGTTTGACTGATTTGACTAAGTAGATCAAATTTAATTCTGCCTTAACCCTTAAAAAAAAATCACAAACAATAACAACAACAACAACAAAACTATTAGCCTTCGGTACTCACACCATCAATTTCAAATGAATAAACTGCCCATTTAAAAGCTGTGTTGTCAAGTTACGGTATAGTCTTGGCCAGGGTGATGAAGATGCCAATATCTGGATTATGGACAAAGAGGGCTGCAGATTCAGTATGTTCAATGAAAACTAAATTACAAATCTTTTATTTTGATTTATTCCACTAAAATAGGAGACACAAGCCTGTGTTAGAGCAGAAATGTAGGTTCATATGACACAATCACAATATGAAGTAAAGACAACTGAGCCTTGTCAGTGATTAGGTAAAGCCAATAATAAGATTACTATGGAAAAAGCTGTGAAACCAGATACTGTTCTTTGTGTCTTCTGTCAGCTGCACTCAATATTTTTCATTATCAGAGACAGATATCATTGGAAAGTAGAGAGGACAGATACAGGAGCAAGAAAAAGGGTTAAGTGTTTCCAGGTGTAACTTTCAGGTATTTCGTTGCTCTTATCTAGCATATTAAAATCTACCTCAATAGATGCTGTTTGCCTAAAAATAAATGACTGAGATGGAGACTGAACAGAACAGTTAATTTATTTGGTTTCCTCAGTGAAACGGAGCTCTTCACCTTAGGAACATTTTGCAATTTTAGTGTTTTTCTGCTCTGAATGTATACCCCACACATACTAGTTTTTATCCAAATAACCAAAATCTTTTTTCAACCCTTCACAAAATAAGCAGCTCCATGGTTTATAAGCATGAACTCAGCGAGATTTTCCAAGATATTTGGTAGGAATTGATTGTTAAGTTTTTGTTTATTTGTTTGCTGTCTGTCCTCAAGCAATATCCATAAATCCATAAGAATGTGGGATTATCATTTAAGTGGTTTTATAATATGACATATATTTAAACTTAGGGAAAAAAACACTCGTAGTTCCAGGGTCCCTATTTTGTCATCATGCCTTTTTATCATTTGTCTCTGAATATCCATGACACCTTGAATTGTCACCCAAAAGACTAGATCCATTCTTAACCATCAGTAATTTCTTTATTACTTCATTCAACTTAATAGAAACTAAACAATTAAGTTTAGTTGAGTTATTCAAATCCTACAGGAAGGAATCAGCTTTTCAAAATATGTCAGAGAAACATCAAGGCAAAATCTCAAAGTTATCTTGAAACAGAATTAAATTACTTAAATTACTTAAATGTTCTATTTTTTTTTTTCCTAAATTGTTCTAAATGTTCTATTCTAAATTCTAAAATTTTCCTAAATGTTCTATTTTTTTTCCTTTTTTTTTTTTTTTTTTTTTTTTAAATCCAGAACTGTTGCTTATAGTATGGCTTACACTTCTAACAGTGCAGATTTAATATTCAATTTTCATATGCTTGAGTTCCAT
Organism: Oxyura jamaicensis; assembly: GCF_011077185.1. Taxonomy (NCBI): domain Eukaryota; kingdom Metazoa; phylum Chordata; class Aves; order Anseriformes; family Anatidae; genus Oxyura; species Oxyura jamaicensis. The sequence continues at coordinate 25,824,445 of NC_048901.1, read as the reverse complement.
TTGTTCTGATGTAACAAGGTTACATGCATTACTGCTAGTCTGAAGCATGTCTTTTGCCTTCTGTGTTTTCACTCTCCTGAAGATAGAGTGCAAGATCAAATGTTGCCCATGCAGCTGCAGATGAACCATAAGTCCACTTTATTGTGAATCCCTGAACTTCCATGAGGAGTACTCATGGAAATTCACCAGAGTACTAATAAATTAGCACTGGGTGCTCCCAGTGCAGGGTACCTTCCTATATTCCCTCAATTTCCATAATGCTTGACTCCCTCCCCTCCCTCACCCCCTCAAAAAAAAAAAAAAAAAAATCTCCCTCCAGGTAGAAAAGAAGAGGCCCAGTGCACCTATTAAGCCATACTAATTAGCATATATGACTTCAGTGTGGTCTATCTAATCTTTAAATCAGGCCTGGATGTCTTTCTAAAAGCCTTACCTCAGCAAGACTTGCTAAATTTTTTTCAGTGATTGATTTGTGCAGTTAATAAACTTCTAGGACAGAGTAGGATAAGGCTACTGCCTTTCATGACCATTATGGTCTGGTCTGTCTGTAACCAACTTAAACATTTAGAAACCATGGCTTCATCCAGTAAACTAATTCTCAAGGTAGAATTATATTGTAAAATATTGTAACAACAAATACTCACATGTTCTAAACAGAGACAGGAGACTATAAAAGTAGTTTTACAGCAGTTTATTAAAAAAAAAAAAAAAAAAAAAAAAAAAAAAAAAAAGGCAGGCTTACGGCAAAAGCAGTTTAATGGTATTCAAACCTCCCTATTGTCTAAACAAGCTGGAAGGTAAAAAGTAAAAAGTCATAGCCATGGACAACTGGACAGGTTAGAAAACAGCTTTTCTTTAGGAAAATATAGACGTCCAGCATTTAGCCATCAAACAGTTCAAATACCTTCCTCCACAATACAGACATTCTGAAAAGAAAGATTGAAGACAAAGATTTCACTTGTCTTTGCAGCAACCAAATCTGCCATCTTAAATGCTGGGGAAACCATTTCTCTCTCTCTCTCTCTCTTTTTTTTTTTTTTTTTTTTGTTTTGTTTTGTTTTGTTTTGTTTTGTTTTGTTTTGTTTTGGTGAACGTGTGGGAGAAGCAATGAAGATTTCCTTGCCAACTTCAGAGAATCCCAGCCTGAAAACAAACAAACAAAAAAGGAATGAAGTGAAAGGCTTGCTTTTTTCAACTCAATATAGAAGTTGTTTGACTCTTAAATATCCACATCCAACCTAAATTCAACATGCACTCAGGGCACAAGAGGTGACCCTGCTCTGCTCCCACGGGAAGACATTCCTTTTGACTTCACTGAAAGCTAGGTTGGTTCTCAGGTTAATGATCTGTCTTTCTCTGGCAAGAAACATGTTTTTGAGAGAAACTGCATCAGGCCTTGACCTCATTATAGGCTGCTGTTATAGTCAAGTCCTACAGGCAACGCTTCCTTGTCTGCTTGCCCAAGGCCCTCCATGGCACTCACAGCTTCCCTGAACATGCTGCTCAGCACTGTTCAAGGATGCTTGCACTGTGTAGGCACTGACATCCTACCTGGCCTGGCCTCCCCACACTGCTTCCTAAAGCATTTGCAAGAAAGCTTACATGTTAAGGATACCCCTACTATGTGTGGTGTCAGGTGTGTGTGTGTGTGTGTGTGTGTGCAGGTGTGCATATATATGTGTGTATGTGGGTGCACATACATGCTTTTAGGGCTTTGTTGCTTTCCTTGACCCAGAAATCTTTCTTGAATGTTCTGTCAACACTGATACTGTTAGCTACATAAAAATCCTGAAGGCTCTTTCATTTTAGTGCAGATGGACAGGGAGAAGTAAGCATGTCTCATTTCACCTTACCTCCAAAGTCAGGGAAAGTGAATGCCAGTAGAACACATCACTTAAAACTGGCGTGTGTCAGTCACTTGAACCCTGGAATTTGAACTAATGCTTGTGCCAAAGCAGAGCCCTCTCAGTTATAATTTCAATAACCTAGTGAAAATATAGTAAAAACAGATGCCTGGAATGTAGTAAGTGCTACTTACTACCTCTTGCATCTTCTTCTCCTTGCTGTGAAATCCATACATTCATAAGAATGACTTTACATTGAATGCTAGAAGAAAGATACTCAGAAGCCTCTGCTGACATGGGAGTAAAATTCTCAGCCACATTTTTTTTTGTTTGTTTTTGTTTTTTAATCCCAGCCTCAAAGGTTAGAGAGAGCAGTCAGTCATCCCTGTATACCACAAGGACACAGCAGATTTACCGTCAGTACATATTATCTGCTCATAAATATGCAGTGGGACAGAGAATGCATTAACTAGAAGAGTAGGTCCTCTACTGAGAGAAATTGCTGAAGCTAAACTGACCTTGTAGGTGCTGAAGAAAGAAGACAACCTCAGGTCTTTTGTTACCTGAACAAAAACAGAGTAGGTCCCACAGAGTGTCCGTTTCAACTCAGCAGCCACTTTGAGAAAACAGATGATCAGCTGCAATCCACTAAGAGCTATCAGAATAGAGAGTAAAATGATGTTCCATTCCACTGCATTAACAGGTTCAGTGCACTGAGACCAAACAGAGTAATCTGTGAGGTACCTATTAGAGAAACAGCAATGTGAAGCAAATTAAATATTATGTATGTAATTATATTTAAATACACATTATTTTATCTTTACTATATAGAAAACCCATACCTGACTTTATATGCTTAAGCTTTAGGAGCCAGACTCTGGTCTTTCATTACACCAGTGTAAATCCTGGACAGGTTTACCAAACACAGCTGAATAGAGATTTATGTACCCTGCATACACCTGTTTCATTAATTTCTCTGTTAGACACCCAAGTGCTTAGAAAGACACTACATTTTTGTTTTTCCAATGGCAGATGTCAGTCAAGGGAAGTGATTGTCCTGCTCTGCTCTGCACTGGTGCGGCCTCACCTTGAGCATTGTGTGCACTTCTGGGCACCACAGTACAAAAAGGATGTAAAACTGTTGGAGAGTGTCCAGAGGAGGGCGATGAAGATGGTGAAGGGCCTAGAGGGGAAGATGGAGGAGAAGCAGCTGAGGTCATTGGGCCTGTTCAGCCTGGAGAAGAGGAGGCTGAGGGGAGACCTCATCATGGTCTACAGCTTCCTCACGAGGGGGAGTGGAGGGGCAGGCACCAATCGATTCTTAATCACCAGTGATAGGACCCGTGGGAATGGTGTCAAGCTGAGGCAGGGGAGGTTTAGGCTAGATGTCAGGAGGAGGTTCTTCACCGAGAGGGTAGTTGCACACTGGAATAGGCTCCCCAGGGAAGTAGTCACAGCACCAAGCCTGTCAGAGTTCAAGAAGCATTTGGACTGTGCACTTAGTCACATGATCTAAAATTTTGGGTAGACCTGTGTGGTGCCAGGAGTTGGACTCAATGATCCTTACCCCTTCCAACTTGGGATATTCTATGATTCTGTGATTCTATAATAGCTTAGTGGGTAGTATTGGTGACAGGAGGACAGTTGGATTAGATGCTCTTGTAGGTCCTTTCCAACGTTGTGTTTCTATGTTTCTATGATTCCGTGACTTTCCTTTTATTAATTTAATTTTAGCTCTAAGTTAAGTCCAGCTGAACACCCAAATTACATCATGCTGATCAGTGCATGCAACCTTGTAAGTGTCACCACATGCAATTTCCTGTTGTTTTAGAGCCACACTTTGAGCATCCTGTATGTGCATGATTTACATGTGCTAGCTGTGCCCTTTTAACTGTGAGACATGCAATAGCCTGGGGTTTAATTGCAAGAAGCTTTGTTAGAATCACTTGCTCAGTGATTTTTTTTTTTTTTTTTTTTTTTTTTTTAATCCTCAGTGCATTCATATGCAGCTGGAAGAACCTGGCAAATATGACGAAAAATTCAAGTCCTATACAACCTTAATCTTTTAAAGGGAGATTGTAAAATCGTGTGGAATCATCCCCACAGTACACATTTGAATAAAACCTTTCATGCTTCTAGGAGTCTGGGACACCGACAACACTTTGTCTACCTTTCTCAGTTTTTTTTTTTTTTTTTTTTTTTTTGAGACATAGCAACTCTCTGCAAAACTTTCCAATGATCAAACTGCAGACTTTTGAGTGTATTGGAGTTAAAGAGAAACCTACTAAGTTATTAAACATAAAAATTCCATCTATAGTGTTTGAACCAAGAACTTGAGGAATTCGAGACAATATCGAGGAAGTATCCGTCTACACTGAATCTAATCTTACATTCTTTACTACACATGGTTGTGACCATCACCAGATAAAAAATGCTTGGCTAGGTGGACCTCCAGGTTTGATCAGTACAAAGATTCTTACATTTAAGCTTTTGTTATAAGGAAGCAAATACCTTTCTCTGAAGGTTCTGGTGCTCACTGAACAAGCTGAAAAACTGCACTCTTACAATATAGGTCTTGTGTTCAAGAGATTGTGCCATTTTATGTAAGGTTCTGAGAGAATTTGTCTGGCTATTTTTTTGATGAACAGTTTCTTCCAGGAGTTAACACTGATGTTTCTTACCCTCCAACAGTATTTTTGAAGATGTAGTCCCATCCGTTTGATGAATTGCAGAATGGGCCTTGGATCAACCCCAAGGTAAAAATGATGCAACTGTATCCAGAGAAAGAAACTCCAAGCAGGGCTAACACAATTGAAATAAAACTCTAAAGTAAAGAGAGAAAAACATTACTATAAGGGCAGTCTCCACAGAACATACATTCATTCTCCCTGACCAGCTGATTCCTTGAGGTTGAATTTCACATGTGGTTGCCCCACTCTTCAAAATTCAGAGAGAAAAATACCAAATAATGAACAGTAAACATTCATATGCAGAAGAAAGATTAAGGCAGAATTTGTTACAGTTTTACAACTCTCAGTTAAATTTTGTTTGGGGATCTTTTTGAAACTTGTGTTTTTGCAATGTTTTTGCAAAATTGTACCTCAGAATGCTAGAGAAACACATGCCTGTATTAAACATATTTGCATCCCAGACAGTGTATATTGACATGTTACTAGAAAAAAAAAAAATCCAAATATTACAAGCAAGGGGATGAAACTATTTAGAAGGAGCTTTCAATTAAAATTCTACTGCATTTTATGTTTTTATTTTATTTTAAAAGGATTTTTGTTTGTTTTATTTCCATCCTGCATATTCATCAACGGGATCAGCTGCACATTCTGTGACCTCTCAACCTGACTTAGAATCCTTCTCTGTGAAATAAAATGGAACTAGAGCAGAAGAGAGCTAAGAAGGATGTACAGGAAACACAGGAACAGGAAGATACCAAGAATGAAAGTTGAATAGATACACAAAAAATAAAAGAGAGACTCACCCTGTAGGTTTTATTACAGCTCTCACTCTGGCAGCACTGACTGAACACACTACACTCCAGAGCTATGAGAATTACTGCCAAGAGAAGGATCTGTAAGGGCACATTATACGTGAGTGAAATGACTGCAGATATATTGAGCCAAATTCTCTCTCCCCTCATCAAGATGAGAACTGTATCTGTTATGCGCTGCTGAGATTTTAAATCTGCACTAGGAAAGCACCACAGACCTGGTCTGTGTTTACTAGATTTAAGAATACAGTGTCTCCCATCCCAGTGAAGTGTTACTAGCATGGACACAGCTATACTAGTGAAACTGAAACAAACAAACAACAAAAAAAAAAACAGGCTCACAAATGAAAGATTTGATAACAATGAAAGGAAGGATATCTCATTGATCTAGCCACATCAGTTCAACAGCTTTTTCCTGACAGTTACGTGGATCAGGATATCGCTTCCCTTACCAACACAGCTATGCTAGAAGTCAGTAGTACAAGCCTAAGTTTGATTCAGCTGGAATTTATTTTTCTTTCTTTGTAAAGTACACATACTGTTTTTCTCAGAATATTTAACCTGATTATTTAAACCTGATACTAGAAAAACAATAAATAAGATTTGGACACCAGAACCACAAGTTGCTACTCAGAAAGGCACTGGTTTGAATGGATAAATATGAAAAAGAAGTGTTTCTTAAACAGTTTGGAAAAACAAAGGTGATGGCCCCAGATTTGTCACTCGTGAGGGCTGGAAGTTAGGAGAAAAGCACAAAAAGAAAGAGCTAAGAGTTAACTCAGAAATGTAATGGTATCAACCACAGCAGCGTTTTAAGTAACCCATTGTTTGGAACTACATAAAATGCCACGAGTCACCAGAAGTTTTGCTGACATTAGACTTTTTATCATTGGGATGAGCTCTAGCAAAACAAAAATCTAGCTGATTAAAGCACAACACTATCTTCGCACATGTTGCTGCCCTGTTTGTAACAGGAAAATATATACTCTATTAATAAACTGGTAATGATCCTGAAGCTAAAAATATTTCAAGATGTGAAAGTAGCTTTTGCAGTTAACCTTTTGCTAAATTTTCAACTATCCTTTTGCATTCAAATTCTTTCCCTGGTAGTTTTTTGTTTGTTTGTTTGTTTTTTTCCCTATAGTGAAAAAAAATATTTTTCCTTCTTCTTTGGGAAGAATACATACTTTCAAATGAATACCTCATGTTTAAATACCTCTCCCAGTTCAGCAGCTTCATAAAACCACCTTATTCATGCACATTAGCTCTTTAAAATACTGATTGTGTGAACAAACTTTTATCACATTACTACTTTCTGGTCCTGAGGCTACAGTTCTTTATGAACATAGCGAACAGCACGAGTAGTAGGCACTCTGTGTTAATTTATTACTGAAGATGACCACATTACAAATATAATGGAGAAAATCCAACTACACCAGACCCAATGAGACTATCTTCTGTATTTAGCCTATCAACAGTGAAACTTGATGTACTGTGAACTGTAATCAGTCTTCTAAATACTGGACTGTATACAGCTCTTAGAAACATCTGAAAAGTCATCACAGGCTTTTTTTTTTTTTTTTTTTTTTTTTTTTTTTGATTTGATTTTTCTTTTGCTTCATCTTGCTAAAAGAGCTTTAATTCAAAGTCCGTAGAGGATTATATCAAAATAGTGCCTGACTCAATAATTTAAGTGTAAATTACATATAAACAAAAAGCAAGCAGAAAAAAAAAAAAAAAAAAAAAAAGCCTTGAAAAATCACACACATGAAATTAAATAGCATATGTAGCATGTCATTCAATATAGTCATAATTTCTTCAGTTTGATCAATTTTTTCTGCCTGCAGTATTTGACAATGAAATCCATTTTCCCTTTAAAGACACAATTCCTTTGCTGCCCAGTAACCCAAGATTATTTGCAGCTGAATTGCAATTCATTAAAAAAATCCATAAAATCAACACTTACCATCACACCTGAGAAACAGATCCCTTCGAAATACCACACATAGTTGGGAAGCTGGAAACTGGTGGCATATGAAGCATTCCCATTAGGGAAGTATAATAGGACATTAACAACAATACTCCAAAGTGCAAGAGGTATCAGCAGACAACTCAGACAACTTCCACATGCCTCTAAAGCCATTTCTCAAGAATGTTAAAAGTTTTGCTCTTCTAAGCTAACAAAATGTTACAAGGTTTTAATTATGAAAAGCGTTCTGGACCTCCTTAGTTTGACTCAGTCATTTCATATTCACAAGGACCTGGTGATGGGTATAACTCCAGTGCTAGAGAAGTGCTTAACTGTTAGCAGAACAATAGACAGATATTGCTGTCTAAACTTTTTCAGCGTATGTCTTTAAGTACCAGTTTCCTTTCTCAAAGATCCGCCTTAGTGATCTTCCTAATGAACTATGTCTAGAAGTTAGACTCAGGAAGGAACATCAAAGATCTCGTTTCCTAGTGACTGCTTAGAAACACACTCCTCCTGAGAACATGGATTACTGTGCAGCTATTCTGTAACATGAGTCAGATTGCTCAGCTGTACTACAGCACATTTTTTCCCACCTTAAATGGTGTAGGGGGCTGTTTGATGAATATGTCAAGCCTCTGCAGAGAAAGGCTACACATTGTCTCAATCTACACAGAGATACCAAATAATAAATCTTGGAGGATATTTTCCTAAGGGCAATAGCTATTGCTATTGGAAAATTGTAGCAACACAATCTAAAAGAAGCAAAAAGGTTCTTCAACTCTTTTCAACTTCACTGAAGCACTTCAGTGTAACCCAGCACTGGCTGTTGATATCAGGCATCCTCTCAAAAACACCAACCCGATTCTTGGTCATGTTACAGGGAGCACAGAAGCCCAGAAAAGACTGGCTAGAAATTGCCAGACAGAGCTATATTCACGTTATTAATTGTTCTTTTCAGCTTTTTTTTTTTTTTTTTTTTTTTTTTTTTTTGTGAGATAAATTGCGCTTTTCTAGTTCTTCTATTCTGTGCTTATACTTGAGTACATATGGCTACAGATCTGACCTAAATACATGTGATTTCTTGTACGTGACAAAAGGCCTGGCTGCTTTTTGAAAAGTGCTTGTGAGTTTGCACTGTGAAAAGCAAATCCCAGGCACTTTCCACATTTTCATGTCATCCTTCTGATAGCTCTAAGCAACTAAGCATCCTTTCCAGTACAATGGAGCCAGACTTATAGGAATCCTTGAAGCATGACCCAGACCTTCTTTGCTTGCCCTGTTAAGTCATCAGAAAATTAATTCAAGGTCAAACTTAGGGTTTACTCAATAGGAATGTCAAGGTCAGAGAACAAAGTTGTTGGGGATCTATCAAAACTGAAAAGGCTGATTTTAAAAGCAATGATGTCATGACATATTTTCCTTCTGTTTCCCCATGAGCTGTTTTAGGCCCTACACATGTCAGGCTTCTCTCATGATCTCTTAAAAGCTGTTTGGGTTGCATGTTGTAACTAATTCCTTCCTACTACTTTGAATAAGGTCACCCAAGGATATGGGCATGGTGTTACTCATGCAAACAAACAATTTTTTTTTCTTCTATTCATTATCTGCAGTATCTCTCCCTTTCCTCATTTTCCTCTCCCCCTTCTTTTTCTAAGAGGTTTCACTTTGAAGTCCTCAGACTTTATTGTGAGGATCTTCCCATATTTTCTGTTTTACTCCTTGATTGCTGTGGGCATGTTTTCAGGCCTCCCTATAGCTGAAACCAGTGATAAACCTCACCTGGCAGACACACATGCGTGGCATCAACACTTCTCCTTACAGATCAGAGAAAATAGTTGAATTAACAGCAGGCATATCACATCCCAGGACTGATTTATATTACAAAACACATAGATCATTGAATAGGCCAAAATCTTTTTTTCTAAGAGCAAAGGCCAAAATTACTACTAAGCAGGTTAGTTTATAAATAAAGTTGCTACTACTTCCTACAGAAATATGTTCTAATGAGAAGAAACATAGAAAATGACACCTGAGACAGTATTCATTTTGCAGCATACCAACAAATGGCATGACTTATCCCATATTTGAACTGAGCTCTGCAAAATAATAAAAATGACAAACCATGATATGTTTTGTTGCTGGCAAGCTATACCACTAGAACAGGACACCACAATTTTATACCAAGTATTAAGCAAGCATGGTAATTAGTTTCTCAAACATCTTACTAAGTGTTGCAAGAACTGGATTCCTCTTGCTGTCAATATCCATGAGCTGATGCTGAGTCCATTACCGAAAACCTTTGTTTACTTTGGATGAATGACTTCTCTGCTAACTAAAATGAACCTAACATAAAACAACTGCTTCTCCCCATTGTAACTGATAAAACTCCCCAGACTCTGCCTTATCCATTAGACCTTGAAGGAATCCAACTTTTTTTATTTTTTTTTTATTTTTTATTTTTTAATAACAACATAAAGAGTGAGTAGTAGTGCTGTGCTTTCATGTTACATGGATCTGAGCTATAGTTTTAATTCTGAACTCTAGCCTAATAATTCTTCCCATTGGAATTCCTAATCTTGTTTCAGCTCTAATTAGTTACACAAATCAGAAAGACAAATAACAATTATGAAAGTGTAAAGGCAAAAATCTTTGAAATTTTGTGGGAATTATACCTTATTCCATCAAGACCTTTTTTTCCTCTTCCTTCTCCCCCTCTCTCCACACCCTATGCAGATCCTCTTTCACAGTTTTTTTCACATACAAAGACATCATAGCTCACAGCAACAAGGAATAGTTTGTGTGTGCATGAGTGCAAGTGTTCTCCTCATTCCCATAGTAGGGCAAGACAGGGATAAGTACAACAAGAAGTACTAAAGAGTGCCCTCAACTAATTCTATGTACTTTTTTAAAAAAAAGGTATTGCAAGAAGTACTTATCCTGAGTTTCTAAATACAAATTCTTCCAATCTGGGAGTTCTTTTGCTGCTGTGGAACCATGTGTGCAACTTCAGATTTTCACAGTTGATTTCTATTGATTTTTTTTTTTTTTTTTTTTTTTTTTCAGAGATGTATTTTGTACAGGACAGAGTTGGATGGGAGGACTTCGTTCTAGCCTGAGAAACTCCTCGAGTTTTGGGTTGCTTTAAAGGCTGCCCTCTTAGTTAAAAGTAGTACTAAGTATGCACTGACGCCTGTGGAAAATTCTTTTTCCTGCAAACAGAAATTAACTTGACTATTTTCAAAGAAGACAGTAACTGTTAAATTCCAAATTTGAGCACTAGTGATAACCAGCCTCATTTTGTTGAAACAAATGGCATGTCACATTTTTTCCTTTGAAAGATGCCATTGCCAGTAGCACAATGACCCTGCCAGAAATGCTGTTGGCAGCATATCATTCAGATTTACTTTACCTTATGGTAAAACATTCACTGCAATATGCTGCAAGCTAAACTTCAGAAGGTCTTGCACAGAATCTTTGAAAATACTGCCTCCAGGCTGCTTACAGGAGAAGTCTATTATGTCAGATTAATCTGTCACTGCTGCCCTGAATTTGCAGTATACTTTCAGAATGCTGCCATGCTTGGGGACCTGCTGACCAAGGCTAAGAAACAGGAATTCAGACCCTCATTTTCTTCTATCTCAAGACTCCAAGGAGGTGAGCACTCCTTGGGAGAAAAAAGCATGAGGGCCAGAGAGCAGTGGCTCAACTGTGCAGGAACTTCCCTCCAGTGCTTGGAATGGCCAACAGGAAAGCACTGCTAGCCCAGACCTAGGACTACTTCTCCATATAAGGTGAAGAGTTTCATTTGTTACAGGGATCTCACTAAATTTCCACATCCCTGTTGATGCACAATTGCTTGGCTCAGCTAAATAATCTAAAACAGAGTGAAGCAGTTTTCACTCTGACAGGGTCTGATGAATGGAAGAAGTAGGTTATAACCTGGCAGTTTTTATATCTATATTCTTATGCCATCACTGTCTTTTCCTTTAAGACCAGGAAAGCAGTTTCAGCATGGGCAGGGAAAGAAGCATTGACACCTACTGGGTATTTTTAATACAAATCTTTATTTGTGAAATACAGGAGAAGCTTGGAAAAATCTACATTTTATTATATCTCAGTTTGTTGACAGTTCATGCTTTAAAAAAAAAGAAGTACATGTTCCAGTCCTTGGTCACTCACATTTTACTGTTGCTTTATTTTTGTTCCAGCTGAGTATTCATTCATTTCAAGGCCAGACTAGATTCAGTTTGTTTTTTTCCAGCATCAGAGTAACAGTGCAACTTTATTGGGAAATAGCTTGAAGTACAGAGCTGTTGTGTCAGAAAAAAAAAAAAAAAAAAAAAAAAAAAGGCATATTTATTGACTCAAGGTCAACTATGAAATGAACCAAAGCTGTTCAGGATATATTTTGTCTTTAGATGCAGGTAGGTCAATGGAAAACCTGCATATGACTCCAACAACAAAGGCTGACCCCAAGTCACTTAAATTGATGGTGACAGCATAGTTTGAAAACAAGCAATGTGCATTTTAGTATGCAAGTGATATAAAAAACAGAACAAAACAGAATACTCAACACATGATGCATATGCACTGACATCAACCCATTTTCAGGTTTTCTAGCAAGCAAATGTCTGTGGGGAAACAAACAAAAAAAAGAAACACATATTAAGGGGAAGAATGTTAATGCTAATATTATATCTAAGTGTAAGAGGTAAAATTATCCTGACCACATTTAGACAGCCATAGCACAACTCTTCAGTACTTCAGTTACAGCATAGAAGACAGGAGGCAGAAGCCAGCAACAGCTTTCAAAGTGCCACAATATTCAACTATATCAATTCAAAATGCAAAACATTCTTAGCCATAATATGTGTGTGAAACAAATCATATCATTTTCATACTTTAAGGCACTGCGATTCCAACAATAACTCTGTGGTACTAATTTTAAAAACAGGCTCAAATAATATAAAAAGACTAAAGAAATTTGGAGGAAATTCCCATTCCTCACTCAAAACCAAACAAAAACAAACCTTCAAAAATTCCTTCAGATCTCTCTGCCAGTTTTGTTACCTATGCGTAATTTAATTCTTTCTCTTATTCTGCTTTTACTAAACAAGGTTTTTGCTGCAGATATTTTTATTTTTATTTTTTTTCTCACATATGGCACCCATATGCTTAGTAGCCCACCAGCTACTGTAGGCAAAATATGAGGGTAAAGTTATGCATTTTGACCAAGCAGCCTACCACAATACCACACCACACAATACCGCACCACACTAAGCAACAATACTTTAGGCTATGGCAAAGACTACCACAAGCAGGAGATATGTATTTCGATTATAACACCTACATTGAGCTGATGACTGCATGTGCCACAGTGGGAGAAAAGGCCTCCCAGTTCATGTGCAGACTAAATTCACCGCAGACAGCTGAGCAAACAGCTAAAAGCATGTGATCAAATACTATATGAAAAAGCAGAACGCAATAGAGCCATATAAATAATATATATATATATATATATATATTTAAATATACTTAGCTGTTACTTAAGAATGCCTGAAAAATAGCTGCTAAGCTTCTACAGTGGCATCAGTAACAATAGCGTTTCATATTAGCTTTCTGGAAAGCATGGTAATAACTAGCTGAAAAAATGGCTTACCTCCTCATGACTGCAGCACAGCCTACATACTCCTCCAAGAATGCCATTGATTATCTGTGTGAAGCACAGGATGAACTCTATTCCTCCCAGGACAAGAAGAATGGAAAAGAGGGTGACATTCCACTGAACGATGTTTTGAGGTTCTTGACATTTAGACCACTTATTATACTCAAACAGGTACCTGTACACATCAAATGCAAGTATAATAAAATGGTGTCAGAGTGGAATGCTTACTACACACTAGAACCAAATTATATCTGGCTTGTAATTGCATCAAGGATTATCACTCTAAGTAGAAACAGAAAATGTAGCCGTTTACTCCACTCAAATCCTGCTCTGTTTAAGAACATGTTCAGCTACAAGACTTAACAAAATTTGTGTGGTTCAATTTCTTCAAAAAAATTTAGGTTAGAAAGGCAGAACCTTCTATTATTGATCAAAGCAAGAGACAAGCTTAAGACAGTTGAAAGAGCAAAATTATTTCTCAAAACAAACACTGAACATTCCAGAATTTGGCCTTTACTCTGATGACGGCAGTTACCGATTTGAAGCAAATAGGCCAATTCCTTTCTTGTGCTGCTGTCTGTGGGCCCTCACATGCCCACTCTGGACAAGCCACACACAGAATAAATTCAGAGGGGTACTGCAGTAGATTCCAGCAGCTGCTCCTCTTCCGTGTCATCAGAACATAAGCACATATAAGCCTTCAGCAAAGAGTTAACTCAGTTATTCTACATTAAGTCATAGCTGGGGAGTGGGCAGGGGAGGAAGAATGCCCCTTCCTGGGAGAGATGCAACTGAAATGTAAAATTCAAAATCTTTGCTGCAAAGGATCTTTATGTGGTTCAAAATCCCAAGTCCTGAAACTGTATACTTTATGTTTGAGATGTTCAGGGACATGAACAGTATGTGATATATAGATATATTTAGCTATATGTATTTAGAGAGAGAAACATAACAGGTAACTATCTCCTCCATAAGTTACTACAGATAATATAGTAATTTATTAACAGTATTACTGAACTACTTCCAAGTATCCTTACCAGCATGTATCAAGAATACCCATTTGTAATTGTTTCAGAATCTGATATTTCACATTGCAACTGATTAGCATATTCAGATCACTTTTTGTAAAGCTGGCGATTTAAATTCCTTTGGTTTTAAACTGCAGAAGTGGGGGTAATTCTGATACCATCTGTTTAATTCTTAGTGAGTGAGGAGCATGAACTTATGAATGGATCTGGGTATGTGGCTACTGAATATTGCGGGAAGGTTATGGAATAAAGTCCATTGTACATGCAGAAAGAAGTAACATACTCATGAACATACAAGAAGACAACTTACCCTCCAGAAGATTCAGTGAAAGGATAGATCCAGTTTCTTTCTACATGAGTATAACAATATGGTCCATGAGACAAGCCCAGTGCTGAAATGATTATACAGTATCCAGAACCAAGGATCCCAACAAAGGCTGCCAGAACTGAGGAGAACATCTGCACAGCAAACACAGATATGAGTTTTCAGCACAGCGAAGAACTCCTGAGGACCAGCAGGGAATGGGACATAAAGGATCACTTACCGCACAACTTTTCCCACAGTTCTCATGGCCAAAGCACCCACAGCTGTCATCACTGTGAAGCCCAATGAATACTGCAGCTGGAATGAGTACCTGGGTATGGGGAAAACAAACCACAAGGTTCTTCGTTCTGTTTTGTTACGCAGACAAGGCAGATAAAACACACTCCTCATATTGCATTCATTTACAAAACTTATTGGTGTTGGGGGGAGCCTGTATATATTATTCAGTTTTACTTCCCACACAGTAGGCTTTTCACTACTGATAGTAGTACCACCAGCAACAGCATAGGTATATTTCTATTTCTATGTTATGTATACATAGCACTTCATTGCCTAAAAAGCCTGTTGATAAAGACCATGCTGTAGTATTATGGTATTACTGCAATTTGAGATGCTTCGACTTTAAAAGTTTTTGTTTGTTGGTTTGTTTGTTTTTGTTCCTACCCCACCCCTACTCCCCCAAAGTCTGTATCCTGCAAATAAAATGCTTTGGGAAAACAAAACAAAACACACACACACACAAAACAGCAAAAAACAAAAGGCACCACCACCAACAAAAAAAATGCATTCACTTTCTGTCAAAGGAGGACTACAAGGCAAGTCTCTGAAAATTGTTTTCTTATTTTAAGAAAACCACCACCATATTAGTTACTGAAGAGTAGTTATCACTGTCTGTGTGAAAAAACAAGTATGACTCTAGTATAAAGTCTGGGAATATTCTACCCAATTCATTCAAACATCTCATTACAGACATCTAGCTTCTTCTAGGTTTCCACATCCACAGTCTCTAGTGACAGAAGTGCAAAGCAATGGAGGGGACACTATCTGTAAGAAAATTAAATTGCCCATACTCCAGAGCCTTTGGCATAAAATTAAGAGGGAGGAACAGAGAGCTGATTAAATAGAGTGTACTCCCCACCAGCACTAATAGGACTTAATACTAGTTTGCACTTTTACAAAGACGCCACATCCAGGAATAGCTTGGAAAAAAACAAATGAGCAAAGTGTTACCACTGAACAGCACAGATTTACTATACAGTTGAGCAGAGTCACATACTAGTCAGCCCTTACTCAAACCTTTTTTGAGCCACAGTGCTGCAGGTCCAGAAGAGGTTGTACAAGAATGTGTTTCAGGAGCAGTTCCATTTGTTTCATTTGGATTACCATGTCTGTAAAACTGGCTTTGCTAATGTCAGTCTAGGTTCTAATGGGGCTGTAACACAGCTGTAAGAACCTCTCACAAGACAGAGGGCCTTATGCAATGCTTTTCACCCTGTAATTTGCTGATAGCTTAAGATTTGCAGTCCTAAGAGGATGGTTAAAAGTGAATGAAGAAGAAAGCCTAGTCAGGGAACATAAGTATGCTAAACTGTGGTCCACAAAATTGAAAATTTAAAAAATAATTGCTTCAGATTAGCAATCTCTCATAGTGAACACACTCAGTTCTTTATCTTTGGCTATTACTCTAATTCAAAATTCTGGTAACTGTTATTTGATTCCTCTGAAAAAAGAGCTAAACAGAGCTGTAACATCTGTCTTTCCACATCTCAGATAACATACATTAAGGAATTTCAAATAAATACTAGTTATCTACAGACATAAAAAGGAGAATAATTCACTAATAGAATAAAAATGTAAGATTTAGCCTTTTACATAAACCATGTCCTGCTGAAAGGCCTGGTTCCATTTTTGCATTTGGGTTCTGCAACCTATACCCTAATTCTCAGCTATGAAGTGACATAATGTTACAGATATGATAACCAAAGTAACTAATAATACTAGCTTTTTTTTTTTTTTTTTTTTTTTTTTTTTTGGTACAATTCCAGAGACTCCTGCTGACAAGATATTCAATGAATAAATTAACATAACTGGTAAAGAAACAGTAATACCAAGTAACTTTAAAATAAACTTCAAAGAAAACAGTAGCTTATTACTTACCAAAAGGCCTCCACCTAGAATGCCATGGAGGCACTCTACATATTTGCTGAGATGATGCTCTGAAGCAAATCTTGTTTCACCATTGGGAAAATAAAGTAAAATATTGGCCACAATGCTGAGCAAGGCAAGGATGAGCAACTTACAACCAATACACCTAGTACACCTTCCAAAACACATGTCCTCAGCTTTTCAAGTCCTTCTTTCTCTAGTCCAACCTATCTCATATTTGTCCACACCTAAAAGAAGATCAGTCTTTAGTCTCACCTACTTAAATACTCAGGGTTTTCTAGCTACCTGGATGACGTTTACAATGCCTTCATACCTGTCATTCCCAATTGCAAAGTGAGGAAACAAGGATGGTAGAATGTCACCACCCATTTTAAATGAAATAATTGTTGACAAAACAAATGCAATCAAGGAAATACTGAATGCTAGGTAACTTCACTTTAATATATGATGCATGGAATGATCACCATTGAACATGATTAGACATGAATAACAGGCTCCACCACAACATAAGTTCTTTCAGAAATTGAAAGAAAAAGGTTTTGTTTTCTTTGTTAGAAGCAGCTTTGGCTTTTAGGTT
The DNA here is from genome assembly GCF_011077185.1 of Oxyura jamaicensis. Taxonomy (NCBI): domain Eukaryota; kingdom Metazoa; phylum Chordata; class Aves; order Anseriformes; family Anatidae; genus Oxyura; species Oxyura jamaicensis. The sequence goes on along the minus strand of NC_048901.1, from coordinate 25,807,366 downwards.
TATAGTCTATTTCAGAACAACCTGAAGCCGTGGAAAGATTTGGCTGACTTCAACAATACTGAGTCAAAATCTTGGGTACAAATAGAACAAAGTCTACAGCAATGACAAGTATGTAAAGCAGCCTCTTTCCTTGCTATTCTGTAATGGAATAAGAGTGGACCTCATCAGTTCTGCTTGCCTGTTGAAAAATAAACAAAATGGGCAGGCAGGGATGTACCTGTTCTTGCCATTATAAGACAAGCTGAATTTAGATTAACAATGATTTCCTAAAGCCAAATCAAGGAGCACTGGTGAAAAAAAAAATGCATCAAAAACAGATCATAAAATGCAGTTCTTGTAATGAAAATTAAAGTACAGAAACACACACACACAAAAAGAAAAGCTCCAAACAGAGGGCAATATATTACACCAAGTGTTCCAAGCTGTGGTACATGTCCTGGTAACATTAATTTGTATAGTAAATCAAGATACAAAGTGATATGGAAAAAATAAGATATATCTAACTCTTTTCCCTCATGCAAATGTTGCCAAAATAGCCAAAAGTTTCCTTGTTCACATATATACAGCTCAACACAGAGGTATATGTTGCCAGGCCCAGTACTATCACATGATAGAAGATATTTCAGCAAGAACTTCAGCAAGTCTACTGATGACATCAAGCTGTGTGGTGCTGTTGACACACTGGGGGGAAGGGATGCCGACCAGAGGGACCTGGACAGGCTTGAGAGATATGCCCCTGAAAATCTCATGAAGCTCAGCAAAGCCAAGCACAAGGTCCTGCACCTGAGTTGGGACCATTCCAAACATGAATACAGGCTGGGAAATGAGTGGATTGAGAGCAGCAACCCTGAGGAGAAGCACTTGGGAAAGTTAGTGGACAAAAAAATGACCATGAGCCAGCAATGTGTACCTGCAACCTAGAAAGACAACTGTATGTTTGGCTGCATCAGAAATGCAGCCAGCAGGTTGAGAGAGGCAATTCGCCCCCTCTCGTTGAGCCCTGACCTGGAGCACTGCGTTGAGCTCTGGGGACTGCAGCACAAGAAGGACATGGACCTGTTGGAGTGGTTCCCAAAGAGGGCCATGAGGACAATCAGAGGGCTGGAGCACCTCTTCTATGAAGGCAGCCTGAGAGCTGTTGTTTAAGGTAAGGTTGGATGTGGTACTTAGGGACATCATTTAGAGTGTGATATTGGTGGTAGGGGGATAGTTGGGCCAGATGATCTTGGAGGTCTTTTCCAACCTTAATGATTCTATGATTCTATACCTAAGAGGTCCAGACTAGATTCAGGAGATGTTGCTACTGACATCACTGTAATACAATATAAATCACATTTCAAAAAACAGTCTGGACAAACTGAATTTGGGAATTTACAGGATATTAAGAGGCTTTCAGCTACCTGGGGAGGAGAATACTCATTTGAGTTATCTTTCTTTCTTTTATTTTTTGATACATAAATATATATATATATTTAATACCTAAATCACACTGTAAATAAAGTCCAATTTAAATCCATACTATTCTGGCAAGTATTGTGATCAACACTGAAGCTTAAAGAGAAAGAAAGGAAGGGGGGAAAAAAAGAGAGAGAAGTCTTGCACAGATGTGGTTCTGTGATGTAACCTCTCCGGGTATTGTAGCTGTTGACCTTGGAGACTTCCTTCATTATGAGAAATATCCTCTTATTGTAGAAACATAGGCTTACAATTATTGTGCACTTCAGCTTTGATGACTAAAATGAGCACAAACATCATCCTGCATGTTTCCTCTGCAGAAGGAGATGACTTCTCAACTGAAACCTCCCTTCATTGTGTTATGCTAAAAAAAACACCGCCCCCAAATAAAACATGACAACCTCCCCTACCCACCACACTTGATTTGACATAAAATTTCACATAATTAAGAATTCGTATATTTAAAATTGATTTTTTTTGATTTATTTTTTTTTTCCAGACAATGTAAATAAGATTAAATTTATTTAATCCCCCTGAAAATCCCCAAAGAAATGAAGAGTTCTAGAGTTTAAATGCTATTCTGTAAAACCATTTAAAGGCTAATCAAAAACAAAGAACCTTACTCTTACTTTCTTTGCAGGAATAATCATGTCAAGTATTTGATCAGATGGACAGCTAAGTGTTAATTGTGTATATTTTGTTAGTGGATGTGGTACGTAGAAATATTCCCTTATTCTGTATACTATCAAGCATGTGAATCATTGCAGTTACTAAAAAATAATGATTAAAAAAATAGTAGTAGTTCAAGTATCTCTCCTGTGTAATTGTATAGGACAAAAAATCTTGAGGTTTTTCACTTCTCATGCCTGTTTGCTCCATAAATCCTACTGCTACTGCTTGAAAATTGAGCAACAGTGGATTTTTAGCATTTATCATGGGCATGTCCAGATAAAACTGACCTGTACATGAGCAGGAACCAAGCACAAGCTTCTCATCAACCTTAGGAACAGCAGGGCCTTAACTGCAGCTCATGACTTGCTCTAGCACCATGAGCAGAGTTTACACTAGTTTAAACAAACTCAGGATTGGATTTTGAGTCTTTTGTTCAAGAACCATAGTGTTTGCACTTAGAGAGGTAAGATAAGTGCTTACATACTCACAGATGCTTCCCAACAGCCCATGGGAAGCTCCACTATTTCACTCTCAGAATATTTCTGTAGCTCGAATGTCTGCCCTGGACAAAGAACACATTTGAAAAGGAATTTGACCTCCCAGTATTATTAGAAGCAATAAAAGTTTAGTTCTAGGCTAAAACCTAACTTTAGATTATAGGTCTCATCCTCAGCTATGTCTGAGAAGAACCAGGACAGTCAAAGAGGGCAGTAAAGCACCCTCTGGCTTCCAAATCCTGGTCTGTTTGACAGCAATGCAATCCTGATAGCACATTCTAAGGTCCAGTAGGTAGGACTACTGTGAAAGACATCCATAAACTCTCCTGGGAGACCGGGACTGGTTTATAAAAAGTTACAGCACTTAGATTGTATGCCTGAATCATCACTTCTGCAGGATAAAGCCTGTCAGCAAACCAGTGCTACACAGGGCAGGATACAGAGAAGTAGCTGCAAGTAGTGTCGCAGGTGCCTTGTCCAGTTTCAGTGATATCTAAAAATAAGCCTAATCCCACCTGGGATCCAAGGATCCAGCAGCTCCTATATAAAACCAAAACAAAAAAAAAATTAACCTCAATAGTCATTGTTACTCTGGCTTCTCTATTGCAAGAAGAGGACAGAAGCATGCATCTTTCACGAAATAAATATGTTAGAATGTGACTTGTTTTCTTAATGCCAAAAAGTGGGATATCTCATAACTATTAGAATAGTTCTATTTACATTCTAGCTTTGAAAACTTGACCGTTTTCCATCTTTCTGTATCTGTTCCTCAACTGGGATGACAGGAGCAAAATAAATAACTTTCTCCAGCTCAGTTATGTATTGAAAATCCTTGCTATATATTCAGACAAGTCCTAAATTTAGCTAATACGAAGAGGAGCAGCGTATTGATGATTGTCAAAGCTACAACAAAAATTACTTGCAGAGAAAGTTAAAAAACATTTTTTAAAATGCCACACCATTAGCATTTCAAGCAAAAGAAAACCATGAAGTACCACATTTCTCCTATGAAACAAAATTACATCAACTGCAACTACATCTCACCTTAAACCAGATTCCCAGGGTGATCCATCACAACCAACAGAAGAAACAGAGTTGTGACAGTAAAGAAACGTACGTCACAAAAATGATCTCTGGACTTCAATAATGTATTTTTATACCCACTGTAACACTGGAAACGATCATATATATACCCTACTAGAAGGGAAATCAAGTGTGTGTGTCTGGATTGGGAAGAGGAAATCTAACAAACAAATAAACATCATGTCAGAGTGAGTATGCTGTCAAGAACAGGGCACACAGTCTGGGCTCAGTTTCCCTGACTGGACACGGGGTGTGCTACCACATGCTGTCGTGTTGGAACTTGTTGCATGTGTATGCTGTAAGACTTCTGTGCTCTCAGGATGTCTCATAAGCTTTTTTCCCTAGCTCTCTGGCATGTGGTCAGGATATAGTATGGCTGCTATTCCCTTCATGAAAAGGAGATTGGCCCAGTTACTTAGTGTTAATTCTGCTGATCATCTCTAAACTGAATGTTGCTCTTTGAATTATTTATTTATTTATTTAAATAATGTTAGCACCATCCCTCCCAAAGAGGTTCTTGTTCGTTATAACCAGACAAAGGTTAAAACACAGGAAATAGTTGCTTCTGCCATCAGTGTTTTCTGAGCAAATATAAGCAATCTCCTAGACTAAATTAAAGATTCCAGAACAATGGAAAAAAAGATGACACTCTTTACAGAAAAATATGATTTGCTTCTTCACAATAGTTTCTTCAGACACTGTAAATGGTCTTACAGCTCTACATAGCCTTCTAGCCACCCCTACACTGGATTTTCTAAAAGACACAATAGAGGTCAAGAGACACATCTGAAACAGACATATGACATATTACTTCCAATTACCTTGAAAACCATTCAAATAATAATAATAAAAAAAAGTCTTGAAGCAAATAAAAATTTCTTACATTTTAAAAATCACTCAGATGTGAATCAACTGGTTTTGCAAATATTGCCATTTGGATACCCTATTCTACAACTTCTACCAGAGAGCTTCTCATCATAATTTTTCCTGCTTAACTTCTGGTCCCACCCACCATCAGGGAGTACAGTACCCCATGTGTGTGTATGGGCAGGGTGCAGAAATTGTATGACACCAGTGGATGAGACATGGCCTGGGATACAATAACATGGACTGCACAGATGCATTTGGAAAGACTGTGCAACACAACGCATGTTTACCAATGCAGGTTAAGAATTCATGCTTGTATTTCCTTGGAAGCTATTCTATTCATTCCTTCCTTACTGTTTTGTAGCTTATTGCTCACAGGGGCAATACTAGCTCAGACAACTGCTAGGAACATATAATGAATATGCAGTCACCTGTTAGCTAAGCTCAAAGTGAAGCCTCTTGGCCAGCTGTTCAGACAGAGCTCACAGTGACCCTAGGAACACCCACAGCTTCCCTTTAATTAAATGGGGAAACACCCATCTATACTACCATCTATTTCTCAATGTCCAAATGATTCATTGCTCATGTTTTCCAGCCATTATCTGCCAAAGCACTATTCTGTAGCTGCAATTGTCCTCAGGCATGCCACCTCAGAGGTGCATGTCAATCAGCAAACTCCACCTAGACAGTCACAATAGGAAACTGCTCTCCTTAAGTCCTTTGTGCCTGTGGTCTCCTGGCCACAGCCAGAAGAAAGTTGCCAGATTACCTTTATTAATTACACAACATCAACTTGGATGAACTAATGAGCTACTTCTGAGGAGGATGCAACCACCTGCTGCCATGAAACAGGTCACTGAACATAAAAACAATCCTCACACAGCTGTAATATATGCTCGTTCTTGCTTGCTGTCTCTGCCATCAGTTTGAGACAGAAAGCTGCTCTGAACTGTAGAAGTCAGCTTGAAACAAGTGCTTACACTTAATGCAACAACACCTAGAACTACCACATTGACACATAGAGATTTGTTAGTAATAATCCTGACCTAAGAAACCGTCAGCAATGATGCAACAGAAGTAGCTTTGACACTTAATGAACAAGCTCAGAGAATTGAAACTTCACAGAGTGCAGCTACCACTAAATGAGTCTATAGAAGTTCCTCTGTCTAGAGAAGAACTCACAATCCTTACTTAAAAATAACTACTATTAACCCAAGACTTATAATGTTATTGCAACCTCACTTAGCAATCAAATAAGCCACTTCAAAAAAATGTTTTCTGTTGTCATATAAAAACCATAATGTATCCATCATTCATTACTACTTGCAACCACGTTATTATTATAAAATTAGGATATAAGACAAACAAGCTCTATTCCTATTTCTGTCACAGCCTGAGGGTGAAACCTTGGCTATGCAACAAGACTAACAGAAGTTTCCCTTGCACTGTGGTATTTACATAGGCTTGCTGTCTTTCTTCCTGTTCTATCCCTAAATTTGTGCTGTTTTTCAAAAGATACACAACCATGAAGCATTATCATCACTGTATTGTAATTATACACTGTTCAGTACTGTGTGTATATAATAGCTGTACAGATTAGAATCATAGAATGGCCTGGGTTGAAAAGGACCTTAAGGATCATCTAGTTTCAATCCCCCTGCTCTGGGCAGGGTTGCTAACCACTAAAGCAGGCTGCCCAGAGCCGCATTCAGCCTGGCCTTGAATTCCTCCAGGGACGGGGCATCCACAACCTCTCTGGGCAACCTGTTCCAGTGACTTACCACCCTCTAAGTGAAAAACTTCCTCCTAATATCTAACCTAAATCTCCCTTGTCTTAGTTTAAAATCATTCCACCTTGTCCTATCACTATCAACACATGTAAACAGGTGTTCCCTCTCCTGTTTATATGCTCCCTTAAAGTACTGGAAGACTGCAATGAGGTCTCCCTGGAGCCTTCTATTCTCCAAAAAAAAAAAAAAAAAAAAAAAAAAAAAAAAGGGGTTTAGATTAGCATACATATCTCTGCATAGCACAACATGAAGAAGAGGCTATTTTCAGGCTTGAAGTATGCTGATTTTGTGACGCCATCCCCAACCATTTTTAACAATGCACATAAAACAGATATCCGATGAAGGACATCCATAAAAAGACTTTGCACTAACTCCCAAGATTTTAATCAATTACACTCCACCCAGGTGAAGTCATAGGGCTTACTACTGTCCTAACTGAGAGCTACTCAGTGTCATACAAAAGCCTGAAGGAAAATTAAGATAGAACCATTTAGAACCATTACAATTATAAAGTCATCACACAGTTTTTCACATACAGACTTTGGAAGTGGGTTGCTGATTAATCTAGCATATGTTTAATGGACAATGAATATAAGAAGGCTATCACAACAGGAATGAGATTCTATGCCAAAATTTCAGATTATTAATTCAGATTATGATATAAGGAAGCAAAATACACCTTTACCTGTTCTTTGAAGGCCTGTTGGTAAGTACTACAGTACAACACCCCTAGCTCCCTACTACATACGCTTACACTGAGGACTGCTGGTTGCACAGTGGTCATAATCACTTCTGCTATTGTACCTGTGCTATTATGGGAAACTCTTGGTCTAACCACTTACTTTTCAAGCATTTTTTTTAAGAACATACATCTCTTCAACAACTTCAAGCAAAGCCTAACTACATCTAAGGTTTGCTGAGGATTCATCACAAACTCCAGAGTATTTAAACGTATTATAAATAAAAAGAAATAAAAAAGAAATAAAAAAAGCAAAAAAAAGCAAAGATCTACAATAAGGCAGAATGTATATAATGCAGCAAATCTCATGAAAAATAGTCTCACACTTCATAGGAAGACCCCTAATTTGCATGTAAGCTGTTTTTGTGAAAATTATTCTAAATTCATCATTAGCGGCCTGGCTATTTTTCCTTGTGGAAGTTTAATGCAAAAACCTGGATGTTAGCAGTGTCAAGGACTTATCAATATCTAGAAACAGAGGCTGAAGGAACAGAATTTTGCTTGCATGTCCTACATTGCACATACATTATGCTATCCTTGAGTCGCTATGCTCTAACGAAACACATCTCTAGAGTCTATAGGAAAGGCATGTGCTCATTCATGTATGATATAACAGGTGATGTAGGAGAAAAAGGGTTTTCCTGCAGCCCCTCAGAGCATTGCAAAGGAAAGGAAACAGGAACAGGATAACTGTTGTTGAATAAAACAGATGTACAAAAAGCAGACTAAGCTTAATCCAACTCTTCACCATATCTGCTTTGGCTACGTATTTTCAAAAACTATTTGCAGGCCTGTGTTACCTCCCATCTTTCATCAACCAAAAATTATCAGTAGGCATACTACACTAAAAATAAAGATGTTCTACTTCATTTAATATGCTGTCATTTTTGCCCTTATAACAGTAACATGCATGTGCAACTGAAAATGGAAGAGGAAAAAAGAAAAGCACGTGGTAGCCCCACCAAGGGATTTCTGTGAGATATATATTGCATTTTAACACCTACAAGATGTCAAGATGTTTGCTAGGGGAACAGCCATCCTGTCTGCTCAGCACAGTGTGTATCCAAGAAAGCACCATCCCATCAGTGTATCTGCATGCTGCTCTTCAAGTCTGCTGCTTGCGGCTAAACCTGCCATTACTGAAATGTGTGTTCAGCAGTTTATTTCTCCCAGTTGCCACCAGAGCTCAGACATACAGACAGAAAAATAACTTACCAGCAAGTATGGTTGCTGCATGCACAAAACCAGATCTATGCCAAACAACATCGTGCACACTAGTGTCTATGTTGCTCAGCTTTACTGCAGTACTCAGGGCATTTCTTAAATATTTATTTTGGTCTGATGAGGAAGCTATAAATCTAGCAATCCAATAAGCACAGAGGAATTATTCTTTTCCAGTTGTTACTTTTAGTCTTTCTATCTCTTTTTTTTTTTTTTTTTTTTTTTCTTTTTTTTTGGCCTGCCATAGGCTATCAGCATAAACACCTTCATAGAAACTGGCTTTCAAACTGCCAAATGAAATTTGAATTGCATCAGTTTTTCTTCATCATACAATAAATTATAATGTTCAAGTATGTAGCACCTCTGATCTCTTTGGCTAAAACAAATTAATTTTTTTTACGGAGACTTAAATGCTGACACTTTTTGTCCTTCTCAAAGTTACACAACATGAATGTTACACTCAATATGACACTATAATGAAATATCATGCAACTGGATAGTAGGTTTTCATACAAACATTTTTGTGGATTGCTCTCCTTTATGCTCTCTTACATAATGATGTCAGTTGTATTATTAATTGATTTATCGAGTGGTGAAAGAGATTTTTTTTTTTTTAAAAAATAATTATTTAGTACTATTTATACTGTTTAACTCTACAAAGAGTTTTAAAAAGTTGCTGACCTGCTTAAAACAGTATTGTCTCCCAAATATGGATGACTGTATATAAGTTTATATATTACATATGCATTTTCATTAAAACTGTACAGAAATTCTTTGTGAAATAAGTATAACTGTATTGTCCACAAGCCATGATGGCTTTTACAAGTAGCAGCAGAAATTAACTAGCTAATAGACAAATATAGAGAAATGCATATAGTCATTTTCCTCTTGACACAAAGTCATTTTCTCTACAAAAAAGGCTGAATTCCTTCACAGACTGACTGATCAATTCAGTTATAAAAATTACATTGATGCAAACAAAAACATCTGGATAGTACACTGCTAAATAACATAGACAATAAAATGCTATGAAAGTTTATCATTAGTAACTCAGTCTTGATATTTCAGGATTGTGAGTGAATGAATGAATGTTGCCAAGGCAATCTAATAATTTAGATTATTTCTTCCTTTCAAGTACAAAGTTTGAGAACTTGCTGTCTATGCTAAACTTATATTGCTATTGATTTTGGACAATGAGTGGTTGGATGCAATTTCTTCTGCATTTCAGATTTAAAATTAAATCTCACAATTATAATTGATGAAAAAGGTACCATACAACCTGTTATGCCTAAGTTTTCAGTCCACCCTTTTAGCTGTGCAGAAGGGTAGAAAACAAGGAAAGAAAAAGAGGGGAAATATACAACAGAATGCCCACTCTGAAAAACAAGCAACAGAGAAAATCCTATTCCTGTATGGGTGGTTAACTGGTGCAAAGACTATAAAAAGTAATCCAGGAAAAATAAGATATTTCAATTTTTTCTCCCTCAAAATTAAATGAAGAACTAGAATTTGTGAACACATCTTGCAAAGAATTTAGAAAGAACCTCCTTAACATTTTAAATTACGTTTATGAAGAGCAAAAAGAAGAGTTATCACCACTGGTTACAGATAAGACAGTTCTACATATAAGGGTTACAAGGTGCACAGTGTTCATGGTGATATAACCTTGCATTGCTGAGGAAATCATTTTTAGATATCTTCAAAACTGTGATAAACATTTCTATCTTTACTTGCCTCAAAGTAAAAAGACTCAACTTTGGACATGGCACACCAAACATAATTTCACCAGCACTTCATTTGCATAGTTCTGCACCTGCATACTCACCAGGTTGACCTCCTGAGGCTAATGAAGGGGTATGACAACCTTGCTTACTGGACTCAGCCAACACATGATGTCAGTTAGTCCTCTCTCCCAGTACCTCACATCTGCAATGAAGAGCGAGAAGACAGGCAGAAGGTGCTGCAACACCACCCCTATTCTCTTGTTGCATAAAGAAGACTTTGTGTGAAAAAAAAAAAAAAAAAAAAAAATGAGATCACTTAGTCAGATAGAACTTGAACAGTAAAAAAAGAGAAGGGAAGGGAAGGGAAGGGAAGGGAAGGGAAGGGAAGG
>NC_048901.1:25779066-25796829 GCF_011077185.1 Oxyura jamaicensis | reverse complement strand
AGAAAAGAAAAGAAAAGAAAAGAAAAGAAAAGAAAAGAAAAGAAAAGAAAAGAAAAGAAAAGAAAAGAAAAGAAAAGAAAAGAAAAGAAAAGAAAAGAAAAGAAAAGAAAAGGACTATCCTATTCTGAAACAATAGTACAGTTTGATCATCATACTGATCATCTTGCCAAATATTCTTCATACATATCCCAACTTGTTATACTGGGAAATATCTTCTCACTCATAGAGTAAAACCATAGCCATCTGTAACAATTCCTGTGACAAATTCTGTGTAGTTACTATGCATGAAAGAGCAGGCATTGTCTTGAGGATCCACCACAGTGAAGCATATATACTGTGTTACTTCCAAAGGCAAGACATTTTCAGAACTAGATTTTTTTACTCCTCTGAAAAGCAGAAAATAATCAAGACTAGCAAACATCAAAATTCTGGTTCAGTTAAAAATAAACCATTGTACACCTACAAGACATAAGTCACCCCCTCTTGTGAACCATCCTACTGGAACCAGAGGAGATATTCATACAGGAAAATTACAAAAATACCACCCTAATCCTAATCCATATTTGTTTTTATGAAATCTAGGGGCTGAATTAGCCTAGACTCCTTACACTAGCACAAAGCTAGAGAAAATTTAAAGAGAGTAACTCCAAAGTGGTAATATAAAGCATAATCTGAAACAAACATGATGCAACAAGCTTAAGATAGATATTTTGAAATGACAGATGTTATCATATGAAAGATAAAGTAATGGATGGATCCAAAGTCCACTTATAGCCACGTAATGCCTATATCAATAAGGTATTTCAACTTTATAACTAATATTTGGTTAAGTTCAAGCACAATCCTGCCAATAAATTAAAGTAAACACACCTATCTAGAGTACATAAAAACAGACTAACACAGGCTGGTACTTACACACGTGGGAATTCCTGCATGTGCATGAGTAATCACTGTGCTTGGAGGACTTTCTTAATTTTCCTTCACTAAAGCCAGCATTGCACAACACATTAAAATGACTTTTAGCTACAAAATCTTGCTAAGTTTGGATCTGAGTTTAACAAGACTGCAAACTCCATCAGCCTACAATAATTCATTTTTGCCCTCCAAACACACTAATGAAACAGAATCATTAAATATAAGGAATAGTGTTGGAGGCTGTCTGGCAGATCACACAGAGCATCTCAGGAGGACTTTACTGCAGTGTTCATCTGTTCTCAGATTCACCCTTCACATGTAAACAGATGAGTGTTATTTCCTGCCACACTGAACTCTCAGTTGGTGGCAGAAATTCAAGGCCTTAAAGTTTGTTGTGGAGAGCTATAGAGCTCTTAAGAGTGCTGCAGTCTCTGACAGAAGGTATATGCCCTCCTCTCCCCTTTGCCTAGGGGAAGATACTTCTTATATAGCATTTATCTGCCTCTGTGTGATATAAATCAGTACTCTAAAAAATCCACTGTTGAAAGCAGCACAGATACCTATAGGTATACAAAGATTTAATAATTTTGGGGTTGTGCTATAGCCTCCATAGAGTTTTTTGATTACACTGATTGAGATATAAAGTTAGAGGCATTTTTTCATTTTCTCTCTCTCTCTCTATTTTTTTTTTTTTTCATGACTGTCCAAGCAAAATTTTTAGTTTTATTCTTAGGCAAGAAGGAAATACGATGTAGTTCATTATTTTTGAAATTGAATATATTAAAGCATTTCATTTAAAGCTAGATTAAGACATAAGTACACCTCTTCCATTTCTACATTTTTGAGTTTAAACAATTATAATTATTTATAACAAAAATTTACCTTAGTTTATCAATTGCTATTTGCTCTTTTTCTACTGCTTTTCATCTCTTAAATAATACAATGATATATATATGGACTAATGATATAACAACAAATCATATTTTTTGAGCCAAGTAATTTAACAAACAGACATACTTCAAACTAAATAATTCTGAAAGAAGTCACATGATCATCAGATGTAAAGAGACAATTGAAGATTTCTAGTAGCAGAGTTCTTTGTGCTACAGAGTGTACTTCCATGCAAGCAAGGCAAGAGAAAATATCTTTGTAGGTTAATTACTTGAGAACTTACTCCTTAGCTTAGGTTTTGGACAGACTTTTTTTTTGTAGGTACAAGAACTTGGTCAGGGTCAGCAAAGACTGAGAATGCATCACTGAAGCTGATTTTCATGGTCCCAGTCTGCATGTGTAGTAGTAGTCAGTTGTATTACTACAACCCATTTGTATTATTATAACCCATGCCTGACAACAGCAACAACAAACATACAGTTGCATTTACCACACATTTTAAAACTTCCAGTGTTACTACATTATAAAGCAATGTGTACCCAAGCATTATTCACATAACTTATTTAAGTTAAGGTATTAATTTAATCATATTGTTCATAGCATTGCACTGTAGTTAGCAACTAGGATTTTTGAAATGGTATTAATGTCCTGACAAAAGCCAGTAAAATCATACTGGAGATTTTCTTTGAAGTATATGGTAGCTTGCAAAACAATATTTTCAACATAAAATTAAGAAGTGTTTCATACTAAAAAAAAATCTATCCAATAAAATCCCATTTTAATCTGTACTATACTTACTAGTAGAAAATTATTCACTGTGCAGTTAAAGTCATGACTTCTGACTGGGCATCAGTAAAGATTTTCTTTGAACCGCAAAGAGCTGAAAACTTTTTCAGATTAATTTTTCTGTTCCTGAATTGGACTTTTAAAGTTGGCCAGATTTGAAAAACCAAACACATACCTATAAAAATTCTTACTAGATATAAAAGCCATATATTTAACATTACAATTCTCCATAATGTTTAGGATCATTGAGGCTATAATTCCTTCTCCATCTGGAGATATTTCTCAAATGTTCACACACTTCAGGAAGAAAAAACTCTTCTGTCCCCTGACCTAAGCATCAGGAAAAAATTCATTATTATAAATCTCTATTAAAAACAACAGAGAAGCAAGGTATTTCTTCATCATACATAACAACCCCTCAAAACCCCTCCAAACAATAAGGTAACACCTTCCCCAACTTCTCCAACTCCATCTTCCAGAAGATATAAACATTATAAATTAAGACACTATTCTGCAACAGTAACCCAATGCCCAGTCACAAGGCCAATGTAGAAAACTGCCAATACTATTATTATCACTACATGAAGTGAAATTTTCAGCTTTCACACAAACTAGATTTCAACTGCAGATTAATTAGATAATTTTTTCATCATACACTTGAAGGGTACTTAATTCTTTGCACATTTATAATCACATTGTGGCCTTTGTTTTTCCCTAGTATTTCCAAAGGGCCGAGTAAGCTCAGAATCTGCCTGCAGCAGCAATGTGCCTTTCAAAACAGTTTCTGAGAAGCATGTAAAAACATTAAAAGCATTCCTTTGATTTCAGTGGGATCTGTAGCTGTCTAAGAATAAAAGCCTAACCACAAGGCTACTTGCCCATGAGGGGACATCAGAAGAACAAAGATGCCCTGTAAATCCTGTCACATATGTATGCGTCCAAACTTCTGCTTTGTTGGACAACCATTAGCAGAGTCCTGAACACCAGGATACAGCTGCCTGGAGCAACTGCTCCTCCTCTGCAGTCTACCATGTCTTGAATCCTTTTGCTCCTTGAGGCTGCATGCAAGACAACAGGAAGGCACTCTCAGAAAGATCATCCCACAACCTACTGATAAGAATCTTCACATGGAGTAAGAGATGTGGTTTAAAATGTCCTCAGGCTGAGGAATGCCTGTAACTTTTGTCATGCTGTGGAGGCATTCTAGTAATCTACTTTTCAAAAGTAAATTAGTACTGGACATCCCACATTCTTTTTCAGCTGGGCTCCAAAAGGAGTGATCTTTGCTCCTTATTAAAAATGGGCCTCTGAACACTGCTTTGCTACAACCTCCTAAATTCTCTTTCTTCTCTTTCATGGTATCAGTGCACGATTCACTCCTCATCCTGGCCAATAGCATACTCCCCGTGGAAAGCACTCCTTCTCCCCCCACCTCTATCACCCAACCAGTGTCCAGAGCAGGTGTTGCAAAACCTATCAGTAAGATAGTGTTAGTTTTGAAGCCCCTTTGCAGTAAACCATGTCAAGACAAATCAAACACTTTCTGGCTCAGCAGAACATGTGTACAAATATATCCAGTGTATCAGATGCCACACACATACCTGATGAGCATTAAAGCAAACACCTCCTTCGAACATTGAGCTGACCCAAATTACCTTGCTAAACCTACAAAAAATCTTGTAAAATGTTATTGTCTGCTTCCAGAGCTGCTATGCATCTGGATATTTTGGTTTCAATATTACTCTGTACACAGATTTTCCCACTTTCAAAACAGGAAATTCACTAGTCCAAAAGGTAGCTTATTAGTCTGAAGAGTCTGTCCTAAGTTCCTTTGTGTTGGATGCAACTCCCATTGATGTCATTAAAAAGTTTTCTTGAGTAAAGGCTATAGGAATGGGTGTGCACTTAGCCACATATTTCAAATTAGTCTCTGTTAGTCTCTGTGAGCCATACTGTAGACATCTGCTCCTTTCTAAAAACATTTCTCAATGGGTAATGGGCGTGCTGCTGAATGACTAATAAATCCTTGCTGCAAGCCCTGGATTAAAAGGAATGCTTGCTCTTGGCAGGGAGAAGCATTATGAAACTACAGTATACCATGTCTAATAATTGGGTGTGCAGAGTATGCTGACCTATCTGTTTCTGCAACTTTTCAGTACTTAAAGGGGGCTTATAAAAAAGATGGAAAGCAATGCTTTGCTCAACCAGATAGTGACAGGATAAGGGGGAATGGTTTTAAAATAAAAGAGAGGAGCTTTAGATGAGAGGTTAGGAGGAAATTCTTCACTCAGAGGGTGGCTAGGCACTGGAACAGGTTGCCCAGAGAGGTTGTGGATGCCCTATCCTTGGGGGTGTTCAAGACCAGGTTAGATGAGGCCCTGGGCAACCTGATCTAGTGGGTTGCATGCCTGCCTATGGCAGATGGGTTACAACTAGATGATCTTTAAGGTCCATTCCAACCCAAGCCATTCTATGGCTCTGTGATTCTTTGATCACTTAAGTCAACTGTTAGATTACACCTTGAGACTGTGAAGCTAGCTATTGTATTATTGGGCCTTTCCATGACATAACATTAGTCAGTAACCAGTAATTTGTCAGTAATCAGTACTATTAAAATTTTATAGATGGATGCATTCATTAATACAACATACAAAGGCTTTTTTGATCATATTTACTTTGTGTGACTACAGTCTTTGAGTTTAAGAGAAAACAAGATAATATTGGCTGCAGCTTGTTCTGTACAAAAGGTGTGAATCTGGTGTAATTAACAAGAGGCATAGTCAGGAGGATGTTGCTGACTTTGGTGGAGCTCAGTTCCTTTAAAATCTTAGAACCATACACTGGTTTGGGTTGGAAGGGACTTTAAAGGTCATCTAATTCTAACCTCTACCAAGTGCAGCATTAGGTTTAGAAAAATTCATGTGAGGTGTGGGGAGCAGGATAGTGCTTTGGAAACTGGCAAAAAGTTCACTGCAGTAGGGTTTCCTGCACTGATGTGCCTAATGTAGAGATATCTTTTTAATTCTTTTTGTGGTATCTCTGCTTCTGTTTTCCCTGTTGTATCGTGAGTAGTGTGGGGTGATTTTGGGAATCAAAGGAAATTTTATATATGGTACTAAAGATTTCTTTTAATAGTTTCAAGTTCTAAGTGTGTGAAATAGTGATTTTAATTTCTGTCTTTTTGTTAACTTTTTGGTAAATGAGTGTATAATTTAGAGTAGCTGAGAATAACTGCTTTCAAATTTAACCAGGTACTTGCTCTTATATCCATTAGGGTTGGGGGAATTAAATTACTTTTTGATGGTGAATATAGTTCAAAGCCTCAGTAAAACTTACAGATTTGTTGAGGCAATATATGTTCTTTTAGATAATCACTAGTATGTCATAATAGCACACCAGGTTGTGTTTCGCCAGGAGATTCTCCTCGGCTCTTCTGATTCATTACTGCTTGACCTTGTAGAAGAGCTTCAGTTGCTGTCACACCCTTGCCTTTTTGAATATAAGTGTTTTGTATTCTTACAATGTAGTCAGAGTAACTACAGGCTACATGACCTGTTACATGAAGTCTCCTCTTAATGCAATGAGGTCATTATATCCAGTTTCATCTTTTTATATTGGTCTTTTTACTGACTTACAAGTCTCTTTAATTTGAAAGTAGAGCTTATTCTGTACATTTGACAATAGTGTTGAAATGTGTTAAGACATTCTATGTATGCATGTACATGGGATATAATTGCCATTCGCCAAAACTCAAGGATATGGGATATGGTTTAGTGGAGGACTTGTTAGTGTTAGGTCAGAGGTTGGACTCGGTGATCTTGGAGGTCTCTTCCAACCTAGACTATTCTGTGATTCTGTGATTCTGTATGAGGAAAGGCTTGAGAGAGCTGGGCTGTTCAGAGAAGACTTGGGGAGATCTCATCAATGTGTATAAATACCTGAAAGGAGGGTGCAGAGAGGATGGAGCCAGGCTCTTTTCAGTGGTGCTCAGGGACAGGACAAGTAGCAGTGGGCATACACAGGAACACAAGAGGCTCCATCTGAACACAAGGGAACTTACTTTACTTATTTATGTTGTTGTGAGGGTGACAGAGCACAGGAATAGGTTACCCAGAAAAGTTTTGAAGTCTCTCACCTTGATGATGTGCAGAAAACTCCTGGACACAGCCCTGGGCAACCTGCTTTGTGTGACCCTGCTTGAGCAGGTGGGTTGGAACAGATGAACCCAGAGGTCCCTCCCAACCTCAAGTTGAGATTCTGTGATTTTTGAGGAGTGATGAGTTCAGAAGATTTCAAAATCCTCAACGTTAACACCGTCAAATCAGTTTTCAAAGTTACATAGTATATGGACAGTTCTTTGCCTAAGCCTGATCCACTTCACAGCACTGCACAAGTTGGGTTGTCAAATGCATGTGCATATGCATTAATTTTCTATGTGGGCTGATAACTGTTAGTTTTCCATACAAGTAGCATGCAGTGTTATAGTTGCTCATTAGGTGTGTGTTTGCTATTTGCTTGTAGAGATTTTGGAATTTTATATATCTAATCTGGTATTTTTTTTTCTTTTGGTTAGCTAATTAATTTAAAATTAAAATTCAGACACTGATGTTCACCTGGCAACACTTGCAGATTCTTCAGTTTGTTAGCCTGATTCAGATGCGTCTTCATGCAAAAATACTGCAAGCTAATGAGCTTTATAAAATTTGAAAAAATATTGGAGTAGTGGAATGTTAATATTTTTTAAGAAAATCTAGGTTGTAAGGAAATGGGAAAGGAGGAATATTTTGTTCTTTTTTTTGTTGTTGTTTGTTTGTTTGTTTGTTTGTTTGTTTGTTTTCTTCCATAGCTTTCTAAAGGAGTGAGAACTTTTTGCTGGGCTGTGTTATTACTGCTGTGATAAAAACAGAAAGGGGAATATGTTGATCAGAAAATAGAGGTGAGGTCAGTCACCTTGAGACTTTTTCCAAAGGCATTTATCTAAACTGATGCTAGTAAACATCTATATCTGGGACAAAGCAGTTTTCTTTTCTCTGGGCAACCTGTTCCAGTGCCTAGCCACCCTCTGAGTGAAGAATTTCCTCCTAACCTCTCATTTAAAGCTCCTCTCTTTTATTTTAAAACCATTCCCCCTTATCCTGTCACAATCTGATTGAGCAAAGAGTTGCTCTCCATCTTTTTTATAAGCCCCCTTTAAGTACTGGAAAGTTGCCATAAGGTCACCCCATAGTCTTATCTTTAGGATGAACAGCCCCAGCTCTCTCAGCCTTTCTTCATAGGAGGGGTGCTCCAGCCCCTTTATCATCTTCGTGGCCCTCCTCTGATGGAGGCCTTGATGGTCTGTAGTTGGTCTGAGTGACAACTCAGTAGTTGTCACCCCTGTTCAGTTTGGAAACAAGGGATCTTTTTAATGCTGCTGATAGACCCTGGAAATGATTTTTCTTTTATGGTGTTACATTTTGGTGGTATCTGTAATGACATGCAGGCAGATGTTTTCAGAACTGTTGTTAGTAAAGAATCCATTGCTTTCCCCTTTACAGGGAATACATTTTCATGCTTAAAGTATTAAAAACATAGCAAAGGCAGAAAGGGAAATAAATCAAAGTTTAATTAACTGGAAGGAGAATAATTGTCTATAAGTCAGTGTGAGTTTTTTTTTTTTTTTTTTTTCCCTGTTTCCGTAATGCAAAGTTGCCTTCAGAAGCATTTCTCTCATCAAGTTCTTTTGCTCACACAAAGATTATGGAGGGTTGCCCTCCCTTATCTTGTACAGAATCTAGGTCCTTCTACATCCAGACACCAAGGGTAGGGACTACACAGAAGCAAGCTGTTTCTTTCATTGCAAAAACAGATGAGTGAGCAGATCAGTTCATCAGGAATCAAATCCTAGTAGGTTTACATCAAGACCATCATCCCCCAGCTTTGTCCCTGTTCAGAAAAGTGCAGAAAAGGAGGTGAGCAGCTCTACAAATTTTGTTTCTCCCAACTGTTTGGACTTGCCTGTTCTGGAGATCTTTTATCAGATTAAAAGTGGCAAGACCTGCTGCAGCCTCTGTCTGACAGGCTAAGTGTTCAGGTTCACAGCAAACCAGTATGAGTAGGAACTCCAACCCCACTGTTCTCAATTCTCCTTCTTTAACCTAAGAACAGCCAGCAGGGGATTTGAGAAGGAAGTCAGTGACAGGTGAAGTCCAACCTGGACAGGTCTGCATCACCACTAGCGGAGACAGGACAAACATGGGCAATGGTGGCAGCCAGGGGACCAGCTTGTGGAACAAACCAGTGGCTGGGGATGGGAAAGCAGCAGCAAAGGGAGAGCAGGATGCAGCAGATCTCAGGCACTGGTGATAGAAGGAAATGCAGGCAAAAGATGGTGTGAGAGACAGGAAAAAAGCAAAGTATGAGATCTAAGGACTGCTACAGTCCCTTGACCTCTGTCTGACTTCAAAAGGGTCAGGATATTTTTCACAATGAGGTACAGATAATTAACTAGAATTATTTCTAATTTATTTATTTATTTATTCATTCATTTTTTTCCTGATCTCTCTCTCTCACTCTCCTTTTTTTTTTTTTTTTTTTTTTTTTTTTTTTTTTTTTTCCTAATCATTGCCAGCAAAACCAGAATTGGGCTCTCTGAATCTTAATGTTTTCAACATTAGGATTCATCACAGACTTTACACAAAGGTGAATGCAACAGAAGCACCGTGCCTTTAAGGACCACACAGCACAGTCTATCCTAGATACATGGTATTGCAGCAGGAGATGCATCATCTTTCAAAACAATGTGGGAGCATTCTGAAAGTAACAGGGTACAACCTGGTACCATACCGTTAAATATTAACACAAGCGATAACTGATTACTCTTTCCTGAAATAATTTTAACCATCTGGGGAAAGGAAAAAAAAAAAAAAAAAAAGAGAGAGAGAGAGAGAGAAGAAAGGCGTATGTGAAAAAAAAAATCAGAATTTCTATTTTATGGTTTGAAACAAAATGTTTTGTATTCAAATCTAACCTCTCAATTCTTACAGTTATTTGGAGCAATCGAGTCATTTGCATTCAAACTGGGTTACTTCCATGCCTTTGGAAAACAAAACAAAACAAAGCAAGAAAAACCTTCAGCCCACACATGATATAGCTCTGAAATAAACAGTGTCTCTCTGGGCCTTCTAATTGCATAGTAGCTAACATCAAATTTGAAGCAGAAAAAGGAGCAAGGGTTTATTTATAGAATAGATTAACAGTTACCTAGCTTTAGTCACACTAGTAAACACAATAAAATTTCAGAGCACATTTCTAAGAAAGAAAACAATAAAGCAATGCATTATGTTTCCTACAGCTGAGATCCTGTATGTGCTTTTAGTATGGATGAACTAGCACAATCAATAGGCTCTCACTCTCAATTACCTATTTATTTTTGCTGGCATTTGGTTTTCAGCAACCAGTAACATTACATTCCCTACACAATGAGGTTAAGTGCCTATATTTATCTGCTCATAATACGGAACTTTATTGTAGTTCTCTGCTTATTACTATGCAGAAAGGCCTATCTTCCACCCACTTCACAGTTACATTTACTGAAACAAAGTTATCCAGGAAGCAGAAAGAGTTGCCATGGATATAAAACCAATTTAACAGAGGCTGTTGCAAAACCTCTACTAATTCATTTATTTATGGATATATATATATATCTCCTCTCATTAAATGCAATCTATATAATTCCTATTATGCAATACAAGTTCATCTGCTCTTCACTTCTTGTATAAACAGCAAGAAATTCATCAGCAAGAAATTCATCAGCTTGCAGTCTTGTACCTTTTTTATGCCTTGTAATAGAATTTAAAATTAGGGCGGTGAAAAGGAATTCACGATTTGTGGCAACTTTGAGCACACCAGTGTTACAGTCCATCTGTAAAACTGAGTATAACCTTTTCCTGACAAGGAAATCAAGATTTGCATTTCAGAAATCCAGATTTTGAAATTCTTTCAGAAAAATGTATCTTAAATATTTTCAATAACTATGTTCATAAAATGAAATGGCTCATGTCAAATCTCAGGAATAAAGGAAACAAAGTACAGAATATAATAGGAGGCAAGCCTGTGAAATAGCGAACACATTCAAACTCTGCTCATTACAGGATACTTGTGTGCTATACTTGAAAACTATGTGCTTTCAGTGAGGAAATAGCTAATTATTTTTCAAGCTGGGACAAACTTTACATTTTAAAAAAGGGTTTGGGGGGACAAGTCATAACTAAAAAAAGGAACAGCTAGAATATCCTTTTGCTTCATTTCAGCAACAGAGCCCTTGCAAACAGATTCTGCATAATTACGACTAGAACTATGTTAGAAGGACAGATGTAGCATACAGAGAGGCAAGATTTTCAGTGCCAAGGATCATTTGAAATTAATGTGGATGCTGTTACCAACAGTATAATTCTACTCTTAGCCTCATGAATTCGTTAACAAATCAATAATTACCAGTCAAACATCATAACAGTTAACATGCCTTATACCATCTGGATGTCTATTTACAGAGCAACTAATTTGTTGCTGTACCTAATGCTAAATTCACTACAGCAAGGTGATTTGGCAGAGATAGAGGAATATGAAGAATGCAGCCCTCACATGAATGCTCTGAAAGCAGGAATAGATTGCAAATTATTTAAGCCTGCAAAAGCTGCAACAGCAAAGGAAGAACTTGAGAGGCAAAGAGGTTGGGAGAAGCTGTAGGGGGCATTCTGTCCTCCCTCCACGCTCTAGCCAAGATATGTGAACTAAAAAATATGTTCAGAGTCTGACAGCAGCAGTAGCATATAATGTCCTTGCCTCCATGGGATTTTCTTTGGATAGCATGGGGCTATCTGCAATGAGCATACAACTACCCTAATGCCCAAGATTTTATACTACCTTTTTCAACTGGTTCATAAAAAGAATAGTTCAACTTTCACAGAACTGGTGAGAAATTAGACTTACTGTTGTATGATTTGTCTAATTTCTTAATTTCACTTAGTTGTTAATTAAGAGATCAATAAGCAGAGATGAATATGCTCGTGTTTTGCTCTCCACTACAGAAGCAACCAAGAAATAAATTCACTACAGGTAACGATGCAAACATGTAGTCACAGATCATCCATAATGATGAGCACTACAGGAATCTGCAGAGCCTAATGTTGACATCAATAAGCACAGGGACTACAAGGTCAAGCCCCAAGCAATTTGTGATACGGTGGGCAATATCATGCACTGTGTTAATCACATGAAGAAAGATTTCAGTAAGACAGTTCGATTCTGTCTTTCTTCTCCAACAAGTCTTCCCACAGAAGTCAGTGGGAACTGACATACATGCAGGGTATGTAATTAGATCTTCAATGCATAACTAAAGATAATCTCACAAATGCTTGCTTTAGCATTCCTTGATTCTAGCCATCAGAGGAGCTCAGCATGGAAGAAAATACCCTTCAGTATGCAAATTTCCCTTTTGAATAGAATTCAAATAGAGGGAAGTTAAACAAATTGACAAGGAAATGAAATGTAAATATGGACTCTGACCCCTTTCTTAACAAACATGTCTCCAGTGAAATCAGCACAGAAGATGGATTAACCAGCTGGAAACATGGCTGTAGTTAAGTGTATGATAAATACAGAGTATTAAATGTCCCACTCTCACAGCAAATGAATTAAATTTAACGTGCTATATAATAACATCCTTATCATCAACCAAAAGCGGTACAGAATTGCCTTGAAGTACATGAGACATATAGCTTGGAAGATATGATCTCTTAACCAACTCTTAAATTTTGATAAATTCAAAACCATAGCAGTCTTTAAAATTTGATCCAAAATGGAAATGGGAATGGTCTTTATCTACTTCCACAGAGGAAAAGACAGTGTTCCCCTCTTTTTCCACTCTGTCTCCCTACACAGTCATCAGTTTATGATCCATAAGAAGTGCCCTCATTTCAGAGAGGTGATTTAGAAGTAGAACTGAACCTATCCATGTCATCCAGTTATCAACAGCGTTACATAAGATAAACATATTTTTCACTGTATGAACTCTTCCTAGAGTTCATTATTTTGATGACACATGAACCATTTCCATGTAAAGGATTTTTGAGCAAGGATGTCGTTAAGGAATATGTATCCCTTATAGAAAAATGGGTGGGAGAAGCAAGAGACAAGGGGCCACAACTGTATAATTTTAGTGGAACATGTGAACAATTGAGCTGGACAATGCAAATGGAGGATACAAAGCCAAGAAGCTGAAATGTAACTGGAGAGAGGCACTTGGTTCAAATAATGTACAGTTCACATCTTACTGCCACTGTAGCCCAAATGGTGTTTGAAGAACCAGCATTCAGGAAATGCCATCTATCAGCAACACAGACAAGCAGTAAAAATTGAGCTAGTCCACCGTTGCTCTCTTCTCCTCCACTAAGTCTAGAAATAAAAATGAGAAAGAGAGATGGGTATTCTATGACAGGCTAAAAGCAAAGCAACTCCATATAAATTTGCAGTATTACTCCTGCTTTATATCTGGGGCCACTTAGGCCACACATTGTTCTGAGGTAGAGCCACATATTGTTCTGAGGTAGAGTGAGTTAATGAATTCGCAGGAGGATTTTCTTCACAATTGCTTTGGTATCTAGCATGGGATAGGAACGCCCAGACTTTTTCTTTGACATTTACCTTCTGATAAGACCATGCTTGCATTATAATAAAGACAGGAGCAATCTCTAACTTCGTGAGCACTGTCAGGGTCAGTCATATTTAGATTAACAGCCACAGCCACAGCAGCACCCTCTGCATTGCCACCATTCTTTAAAGTAGCTGCATGAGAAAGACCTGTCAAAATCTGAGCAGTTTGAAAGTGCCATTGAAAGGAGAGTAGAAGAAACAAACAAACAAATAAGCAAAATAGTTCAGCCACTGCATGACCAGATAATAAAGATTTGAGTGTTTCCAGACAAAAAGAAGCAAATCCCACATTCAGAAACAGAAGTTGTGAAAACTTCCTATTTTAAAGATGTTTGTTATTGTAGAAGACACAAATGTATGAGAATTTAGGTACATAGGGAGAAAACAAGAGAGACCAAAAAAAAAATGGTTGGAAAAAACAATACAAGGACTAAAATCACTCTTCGATGACCTTTGTAGGAACTACTGAACTATTTGAAGGTGTAGCCAAGATTTTACTCAATCAAGTTTTTTCAACTTCTCATGTTTTCAAGGCTTTACAGAACTTGTACAAATGTTGCTTATAACTGAAATTTTCTTGTGAAACAACAGATTAAATGATTGCTAGAAAAAGAAACTAAAGCAGACCAAAACGTGTAGGACACTGCTTTTAAGGGGGGTTAATATATATGGAGGCACGGTGTATGTTGCTTCGTTCTTCAGAAACATACAGTGTCACAGTGAACACTACAAGGCTCTGAAGACATGTAATAAGTGAGTGACAAATTATCACTGAGAAACAAGCTACACAAAATCAAGAGGAATGATAGCATCCAAAGAAGCTTCTCATGCAAGACAGGAAAAACATTCTCTAGAAGAACAAAATTACCTGGAAAAAAGAGATTAATCCATTTTGTAGCTGAGTTTTATAAAGCTGAGTTACAGAAAAGCTGTAAAAATCCAACTAGTTTCTGTAAAATTTCACTTCTAATGTGAATGTCAGTAATATAAATAGTTCTGACACTGATGGAAATCAAAACATCTTTTCTAATATCTTCATTTAATGGGAAAGGACTAGGCTAACAGATATCAGAATGATAGGAGGGAATAAAAACCTTACATAGAATAGGACATTAAATTTCAAGTTTCTTCATCTGACTTATCTCCATTCTCAAACAGAGAAATCTCTTACCCTAAGCTGGCAATTATCTACTTATAGTTTATACTCAGTCTAGGTCCTTATCATCAAGCTGAAATCATAACTAAATTCAGAATACTGATGGTAGAACTGCCCACACAGTACATGAATCCAGCCTTATTTTGTTCTAGTATGCCCTCCAGCCCACTCCTCTTGTTTCTCATTAGCATACTTTGCTTTTCACAATGATATTCACAATGATATCAATTTGCAACTTAAAATACCACCTGTGCCAAGCTACATCTGTCACAAGTTCTTATCTGAACAGAAACGTCAGGAAGAGAACAAAGGTCAAACAAGATACTAGGGAAACTGTATGTTATCAGTCTGTCCTGATAGGAGAGCTGAGGTTGAAGTTCAGTAGCTGGGCTGGGACAGGAAAACACTGAAAGGAAAGCCCACAGTACCTAGTTTCCTCATGTCTACTTTCACATACGTCACCACACAGCTAGATGCCAGGACTGACAGAAATCTGTGAATAAAAAAAGTGAATGTATTTCTCCTCTGTCAAAGCTGTGTATGGAGTTTGATGATGGTTTTTACTATGTGCAAACAGCCATGGCAATGAAGCCCTGCACTTGTAGCATCTCCCCACTGTGTGTTCCATATCCACACATTTCATATAGAAGGGGTGGCTGCTTTGTATCACCAGCAAAGAGGAATGGAGCCTGTCCTCTCTGCATGTCAATGCTGACATCTGAGCTGAGAGGCTTCCCTGTGTTCTCTGAAGGAGATTGTGCTAATGCAATCAATCCCTCACTGCAATGAAGATAGGGGTACTGTGAAGGGAGACATTTCTTGGCTCATTTTCCTTTGTGTCCTTTCCAAAGAAAAGGGACTTGGTCCACAATCAACCAGTCCTGAGTGGAATGGCAAAACACAAAAGAAAACATAACACCATGTAAAGTATTTCTGTCAAATGATTGTTTAGAATGATTTCATGCAGGAAATCCGTCAAGATTTCTTGTTTGTGATCAGTATTTTACCATATATATATAAATACGCACTCACATGCACAAATTTACATGCAGCAGCAGAGGCTTGAACAATCTTGTTCTCAGTTATGTTACTGCAAATCTAATCCTACTTGTAAATTCATAGCAAAATCCTCCCTGGTTTAACTGAAAGCAGAATCAGAACTTCTAGTAGAATGTTTTGAAGCTCCATGTAGCCAAAACTACTTTTAAGATATGGAAGCCATAACACTGATAACAAGAGCAAGAACTCATTATCATGGGTCATAACCTTCTAATGAGAATAGTCATTGATGCAAGAACTGCATCAATGCATGCTAAAAACAGCACAAAAACAAACAAACAAACAAACAAACAAACAAACTTCTTGTGATGATTGTACTGGTGATATTCCAGGTGGCTAGCCTAGGTACCAAGACAAATATGTTTAACTAGTGTATGCTGCATACAGGATAATTTACACTACTGTTCAGGTTACCATCTAAGCTACATTTGTTCCTGTTTCAGGATCATTAACTCAAATTCTTGAGATTTCTCATTTAAATCTACCATGTACTGTGCATTTTTGTACATAGACACTAGGCATGTAGCTGTATTATATTTATCCTTCACATTTATCAAATTCTCTGTTCCAGTAATTTCTTAGTCTCCACATACTTTGCAGATCATTGTCTGTCTGACAAATTTTAAGAAGCCAGGCAAAGAATAGATAAGGTATCAGCACTGCTTACATCTTCCTGAAATAACCAAAACTTTATGAGTAATCTTTCATTATTATTTTTCCATAGGAAAATATGCAATTTCATCTTTCTCTGCATAGCATGGACACTATATAACTTGGAAGATAAGGAAAGGAGGAAACACCCTCTCACAGGATGTCAGAAAGGAGTGCCTTCCATCATGACTCCACAATTGTTAGGAAAATGTTACATGACACAAAATTCAGAGACTGGCTCCACCCCAGTTGCCAGGCCTCAGAGTCTCCACAATGCAGTATTGAAGGATAAGCAGCTGTGGCTAAAGTTTGACAATGGGTTCACTGCTCCTAATCCCAGATAGAGAGACAGAGTTAAAAAGACCATGGGCTAGGATGGAAGGAAAGGACCTCCTCGAGGAACGAAGTATGCAAGTCATTCCATTTTTTCAATGGAAAAAGACTTGAGCCAATGTGAGTGTTTTCCAGCTCAGGATGAATGCCATTTCCCCTTGAGTCATCCCTGCTTACACAGAAATGTAGCTTAAACCCTCACACAGATTTTGGCAGTGCTTTAAAAAGGCCAGGCCTAAATAAAAGTATAGTTGAACAAAGGAGTCTGCCCAACCTTCTATGGTATTGACCAGGTTGGTGAGTAGAGTAAGAGGGAAAGAGTAGGACCGTTGCCCAGGTCAGTAGCCTCAGCCTGGAAGCCTGGTAAGGACTTGGTAGAAGATACCTGAGGTGTGTTGGGGTGACAGGGTGCTGCATGCAATACAGTTTAAAACTTCTCACCTTACTATAAGCCAGAATTCACAACTGGAAAAAAAAAAAAAAAGCCACATTCTAGTCTGACAGGAAAAAAAACATAGTAAGATATATGTTCCAGCTACAGAAAATATTTTCCTTATGTCTGCTACCGAGTACATTGTTCTATGCCATAATTGGGAGTCAAAATACAGATACTCTCTACTCACTGGGAACATCATGAAAGTCTGTTTAACACAGTGCAAGAAATATGGAGAGTTTTCAAGTTCTAAGTATCTTTGCCACAGAGGTAATGGCAGTCCATAAAAAAAACATAAAGCCATAAAAACTGCCTACATTGACCTAATTCTGACATCTGACTGACCTGCACATGCAGACTGCTGTCTGTCATTCAGGACTTCATTTGTTCCTCTCTCTGCTTTTCTGTTGCATAATAATTGTCTTTCTTGGAATTAAACGTTCAATTAACAAGTACGAGCTTTTCAAAATGGACTCTTGGAAAATTTATTGACTAATAAAATATAAAATGGACTCTGTGATAACTTTGCTATTAGTCATTTGCATATAAGTTTGTATAGAAGTTATATTGCCATATATACTACACAGGATACAGTTCCCTATATACTGCAGTATAAAGTTCCAAGCTGGCGATAACCAGGCTAGTTTACATCATTTTTAAAAAAAATATTTTTCAGCGCTAACATCAGTAGTGTGTGCTGTGTCTTTCTCATCCTACTGCAATTCAAGGACATTTTAGGATTTATGGATGAGTGGGAAAGGAAAGGAAAAGAAAAGAAAGGAAAGGAAAGGAAAAGAAAAGAAAGGAAAGGAAAGGAAAGGAAAGGAAAGGAAAGGAAAGGAAAGGA